>NC_046163.1:93530273-93733963 GCF_011064425.1 Rattus rattus
CTAGACCTTTATTTACATGTGTTTCTTTTAAACAGCAGAATGGTAGAATCTGTTTACATATCCATTCTCCTCTTAGGCTGTCCTCTTTGGTAGGTCCTCTTCAGTTCACTGATGTTGAGAGATATCAGTGATAAATGGTTGCCACTTTCTGTTATTTTGATGTTAGTGAAATTCTCTCTCTCTCTCTCTCTCTCTCTCTCTCTCTCTCTCTCTCTCTGTGTGTGTGTGTGTGTGTGTGTGTGTGTGTGTGTATTTCTCTTGTATTTGTTTTATTAGTATGTAATTATTTACTTTTTTGTTTTGTTTTGTTTTCTTCAATAAGATTACTCTCCTTGTTTTGGAAGTTTTCTTCTAGTATCATCTGTAGGTCTCGATTAGTGGAAAGATATTGTTTAAATTTAGTTTTATCATGGAATATCATGGTTTGTCTATATCAGGTAATTGAACATTTTAGTGGGTATGGAAGTCTAGCCTGACATCTGTGGTCTCAAATCATCTGCAATAGATCTGGCCACGTCTTTCTAATTTTAGAATTTCTGATGTGAAATCTGTTGTAATTTGCATAGTTCTCTGTTCATATGTTACATGGATATTTTTCCTCTTTCATCTTTTAATATTCTTTCTTTGTTCTGTACATTTGGAGTTTTGATTATTATGTGACAGGATGGTTTTCTTTTTTGGTCCAATCTGTTTTGTATTCTGTAAGTATTTTGTACATATTTGGACACCTCTTTTAGTTAGAAATTATTTATTATATGGTTTTGTTCTAGAGATGGTTTGGGGTCTATTAGATGAAAATATTTTCCTCCTTCTATTCCTAACGTTCCTAGGTTTTGTCTTTTCATACTGTAACAAATTTCTTGGATTTTTTTTTCATGAACTTTTTAAACTTTTGGATTTTCTTTGACTGATGTATTTTCTCATGTCTTCTGTTCATGAGGTACTTTGTTCTTTTGCTTATATTCTAATGTTTATGCTTATCTCTTTCCTAGATTTTCCATCTCTAGGATAGTTTCAGTTGTTTGTGTTTCTTATTGCTTCTATATCTATTTTCATATTGGACAGTTTTATTTATACCCTTTGCCTGTATTTTTCTGAATTTCTTTGTATTTATTTCCTTCCTCTTTTAATGCTTCTATATGTTTGAATGTATATTCCTGTTCTTCCTTTTGGAGCAAATATTTTAAAAAAATGAATCTACCAATCCATGCTATTGCCAGATCCAGTGAGCAACATGGCATCTGCAGAGTATTTTCATCTTAATCAACCAAGACTCTCAACCCGACTTGCCAATCTCCCAAACTCCATCCCACACTACTGCTGGCTACTCTCTAAGCCTGAAAGCATCTGTCCTCTTGGGACTCTTTTGCTCTCTTGCTGCAGATTCTGTTCCCATTGCCAGCATCTGCTCCCTATGGTTCAAGTCACAACTACCAGTAACCCTTTAAAAACAAAATTCACAGATCACATGATTTCCAAGAATGTAAATGAGGGGTACAGAGGATACCTGGAAGAGAATGGGGAGCAAGAGACTTGAAGAAGGACGCCAAGACAAAAGTCTGATCAAGGCGACAATTTTATTTTTTCCCAAGGCTGAATTTATACCATAACAGGGGTAACATAGGGAGAGGGGGAAGTGTGAAACATTTCCACAGGCCAAGGACACAATATTCGTGTGGTGAGATGATGTCAACTGGATCTCAGAAATGTCACAGGTTTGTCATATCTATTAGTCAGCAGGATGCTGGTTTTTCAGAAAGGTTACTGGTCAGCACATTGGGTATCTTGACGTCAGATGTATTTCTCATCAAGGTTTATCATATCATTCATCCTGACCACCAGATTTGTATTAGTCTTCTGAAGCTGGCTGAGGATTTTCCATGAACCCAGTCATACTTAATTATAACCATAATGATAACATCAATAATGGAGGGTTTCAAGGGCATTGCTCCCAACACAAGAATAAGGACATCCAAAACGTGAATCCTTCACTCCTTCTTAGAAGACAGAACAAAGTACTCATGGGAGGAAATACAGGTACAAAGAGTAGAACAGGGTTTGAAGAAAAGGTCATCCAGAGACTGCCCCACCTAGGAATCCATCACATATTCTGCCACCAAACCCATTCACTATTGATGATGCCAAGAAGAGCTTGCCTACAGGAGCCAGATATTGGGGTCTTCTGAGAGGCTCTATCAGAGCACTACTAATACAGGCTGGTTACAGCTAACTATTGAAATGAAACAAGGGGACCCTAATGGAGGAGCTAGAAAAAAGACTGAAGGAGCTGAAGGGATTTGCAACATCATACAAAGAACAACAATACACCACCAGAGCTCCCAGGGATTAATTCACCAACCAATGAGCACACATGGAGAGACCCATGGCTCCAGTCACATATGTGGCAGAGGATGGCATTGTCCAACATCTATGGGAGGAAAAGTTCTTCATCCTGTGAATGCTTGTTTCCCCAACGTAGGGTAATGCCAGGGCATTGAGGTTGGAATGGGTGAGTGAGAATAGGAACATATTCATAGAAGCAGGTGGAGGAGGAGAAGCTGGGGGGAAGAGGGAAAACAGATAACATTTGAAATATGAATACATAACATATCCAAGAAAAATAGAATCATAAAAAACCAAAACTCAATAAGCTTTTAATTTTTCAGACTTATATCAGTAAGTTATTACTCCACTAAATGTCCACACAATAAACTCAGAGCCAATTAATATAAACTGCCCACTTGAATAAGACAAATGGTCTTATAAAAATCTATCCCTTATAAAATATTCCTAACTACCTGTGTCCCTTTAAGGGTGCACAGATCTGGATAGTCATTCTGCACTTCCATCTTGGTTCTTCTTTTTCCTCTCTCCTCCCTCTCTCCAAAATTCTGTGCCTGCCTTGCTTTTTCACTGTCCAATCACAGGCCATGTCTTATCTTGTGCCCTCCTTCACTTGCATATAGACAACAATTCAGAATTCTTCATAAGATTTATTGATTTCCTCTCTACAGACTTCTATCTTCTTTATAAGACTGAATTTAAGATCATCTTCTTGTGATTTAGTTTCAGTAGGGTATGCACGGCATACCAAGAATACTTGGTTGCTGATGCTGCAATATTACTCTGTCTCATGTTAATTGTGTTCTTATGCAATCTTTTGGGCATCTGGGATTCCCTTGTTTTTGCTGGATGATCTCGATGACAACAGGAATTTCAGGGGAGGTAAGTGGAACCTTGCATCAGACAATAGAGTTCAGAATACTGGACTATGTTTGCTGAGCCTCAGGATATACATTAATTTTCCAAAACTCTACCAAAGCAAGACAGGAAGACTGGTGGGCACTCTCCAAATTCTGCACCTGCATGTCTAATGTCAAAGTGTTCTTCATATCCCCATTGCTTTTCTCAGATTTGTTAACTACAACACCATTCTTTCTTCGGTTTGGGTCCACTCAGTGTTAGTCATTTTCCTTGACAGACTTCTCATGTATTTGGGATCTCTAACGTCTTGGGGTATCCAAGGCAACTTCAGTTTCATAGGTTCATTTCTGGGATCCACACATGGTCTTCTGAAATCTTCCACATGGATTGGGTCACTTTCCTAGCTCTGCCTTCTATAGCACTTTAGGCTCTACCTGGCACCATTGCTTCAGCTGTTCTTGGTGGTCATAGGGATAGGATCTCCAATATTCTCGGGTCTTGTGCTGAAACTAAGCTTCACCACTAACCTTTGATAGTTTCCCTTCGTGGTACCAACCCTCAACTTCTTTGCTTGACCCCTTTATTCCTGGGCTGTTAATTGAATTAGAAGCTGCTCCTTTCCCAATGGCCCTTTGATCTCTCATGCACTCAAGCCTCAGCTGCTCACTGTGTCCTTTTCATGACTTCAAAACCAGTACTACCTGAGTGATTCTTATATATTTCCAAGTCCAGTTGCCAGCATAATGTCTATCTCTGGATTACGGCTTATTTTTGCTGTCATAAAACACTTCTCAGAAAGTTTCACCTCACTGATGCAGGTTTCTTCTTAATCACTGCACATTTCTTTGCTCTGGCTAACCAGTATTAATTGCCCCAATAAATTCTTCTTCTCTGGATTTTAAAGCCAGAGAGCCACACTGCTGAAGCTCCCAAGTTCTGATGCTTGCTGGGGCTGGAACGTGGCCTCCTTGTTCTATTACATCCTTCATTGTCTTTTATATTCCTCCTAGGACAACCCATCAAGCCCACTGCATTCCAATCAAATCATGGCCAGGCTCATCACAGCAGTACCCTAATCCCATGTGCAAACTTCTGTCTTCGTTAAGGTTTCCACTGCTGTGAAGAGACACTATGACCAAGACAACTCTTGGTCAAATATTTAATATTTAATAAATATTGGCAAATATTTATTTAGGGCTGTCTTAAGAGTTTCAAACTTTCAATCAGGGGTTGGGGATTTGGCTCAGTGGTAGAGCGCTTACCTAGGAAGCGCAAGGTCCTGGGTTCGGTCCCCAGCCCCAGAAAAAAAAAAAAAGATCAAACTTTCAATCAATTATCATCATAGTGAAAATCATTGCACTGTCCAGGTAAACATCTTGATGAATGAGCCAAGATTTCTACATTTTGTTCCAAAGGCAATCAGGAAAAGATTGTCTTCCCCAGATAGCTATGAGGTTTTGAGTTCATACTGTGCTGAGATGGGTCTCTTTTCTACATCTGTTCTTTGTAGCCCCAAGCTTATCTCAGAGTCTCCAGCTGCCTGTACTCCACAGCTGCAGCTATTCTTGGTGGTCATTTCATGATACTGTCATCTCCAAAGCACTGCTGTATTCTGCTACAACAAGGGTTCACAAATAGCCTCCCATAGGCTCTTCATTAGAGGTGCCAGACCTCAAATTTTTGGCATGGTCTCTTCAGTCCAAGGCTGTGAATTGAAACTGAGGCAGCAGCTTCACCAATAACCTTCCATAGCCTCTCCCAACGCCAAGCCTTACCTGCTCTTTATGACCCCTATATTGGTTCAAAGCCAGTACCAACTTGGTGACTTATTAATTACCAAGTCCAGCTGCAGCATGAGATATAACTTTGGGTATCTCTGGAAAACTGTTTTGTTTGGGCTCTCAGAACACAGTTCCAGAAGATTTCACCTCAGTGATGTTATTCTCAGGTTGTTATTCATATGGGGTCTCAAGCTCCTTCAAGATCTTCCACTCCTTTCTCTGAATCCTTCAACAGGGGTCCAGTTCTCAGTTCAGTAGTTTGCTGCTGGCATTCACCTATGTATTTGCTGTATTCTGGTTGTGTCTCTCAGGAGAGATCTACATCCGGGTTCGGTCGGCCTGCATTTCTTTGCTTCATCCATTTTATCTAATTGGGTGGCAGTATATGTAAGTGCCACATGTGGGGCAGGCTCTGAATGGGTGTTCCTTCTGCCTCTGTTCTAAACTTTGCTCCCTACTCCCTACCAAGGGTATTCTTCTTCCCTTTTTAAAGAAGGAGTGAAGCATTCACATTTTGGTTATCATTCTTGAGTTCCATGTGTTTTGTGCATCTAAGCTAATTCAAGCATTTGGGCTAATAGCCACTTATCAATGAGTGCGTACCATGTGTGTTTTTCTGTGATTGAGTTACCTCACTCAGGATGATATTTTCCAGTTCCATCCATTTGCCTATGTATTTCATAAAGTCATTGTTTTTGATAGCTGAGTAACATTCCATTGAGTAGATGTACCACATTTTCTGTATCCATTCCTCTGTTGAAGGGCATCTGGGTTCCTTACAGCTTCTGGCTATTAAGAATAAGACTGCTATGAACATAGTAGAGCATGTGTCTTTGTTATATGTTGGGGCATCTTTGGGTATATGCCCAAGAGAGGTATAGCTGTGTCCTCAGGTGGTTCAATGTCCAATTTCTGAAGAACATCCAGACTGATTTCCCGAATGGTTGTACAAGTCTACAATCCCACCAACAATGGAAGAGTGTTCCTCTTTCTCCACATCCTCGCCAGCATTTGCTGTCACCTGAGTTTTTGATCTTAGCCATTCTCACTGGTGTGAGGTGAAATCTCAGGGCTGTTTTGATTTGCATTTCCCTTAAGACTAGAGATGTTGAACATTTCTTTAGGTGTTTCTCAGCCATTCTGCATTCCTCAGCTGTGAATTCTTTGTTTAGCTCTGAACTCCATTTTTTATAGCGTTATTTTTCTCCCTGCATTCTAACTTATTGAGTTCTTTGTATATTTTGGATAGAAGCCTTCTATCTGTTGTAGGATTGGAAAGTATCTTTTCCCAATCTGTTGGTTGTCATTTTGTCCTAATGACGGTGTCTTTGCCTTACAGAAGCTTTGCAGTTTTATGAGATTTCATTTGTCGATTCTTTATATAGAGCATAAACCATTAGTGTTTCGTTCAGGAAATTTTCTCCAGTGCCCATGTGTTCGAGATGCTTCCCCACTTTTTCTTTTATTAGTTTGAGTGTATCTGGTTTGATGTGGAGGTCCTTGATCCACTTGGTCTTAAGCTTTGTACAGGATGATAAGCATGGATCGATCTGCATTCTTCTACATGCTGACCTCCAGTTGAACCAGCACCATTTGCTGAAAATGCTGTCTTTTTTCCATTGGATGGTTTTTGCTCCTTTGTTAAAAATCAAGTGACCATAGGTGTGTGGGTTCATTTCTGGGTCTTCAATTCTATTTCACTGGTCTATTTTTCTGTCTCTACGAATACCATACAGTTTTTATCACTATTTCTCTGTAACACTGCTTGAGTTCAGGGATACTGATTCCCCCGGAAGTCCTTTTATTGTTGAGGATAGTTTTAGCTATCCTGGTTTTTTTGTTATGCCAGATGAATTTGAAAATTGTTCTGTCTAACTCTCTGAAGAATTGGATTGGTATTTTGATGGGGATTGCACTGAATCTGTAGAACGCTTTTGGTAAAATGGCCATTTTTACTATATTAGTCCTGACAATTCATGAGCATGGGAGATCTTTCCATCTTCTGAGATCTTCTTTCTTCAGAGACTTGAAGTTCTTATCATATAGATTTTTCACTCGTTGGTTAAAGTCACAACGGGTATTTTTTATTATTTGGGAGTATTATGAATAGTGTCGTTTCCGTAATTTCTACCTCGCCTTGTTTCTCTTTTGTGTAGAGGAAGGCTACTGATTTCTTTGAATTAATTTTATACCCAGCCACTTTGCTAAAGGTGTTTATCAGGTTTAGTAGTTATCTTGTGGAATTTTTAGGATCACTTAATTATACTATCATATCATCTGCAAATAGTGATATTTTGACTGTCTTCTTTTCCAATCTGTATCCCTTTGATCTCCTTTTGTTGTCTGATTGCTCTGGCTAGAAATTCAAAAACTATATTGAATAAGTAGGGAGAGAGTGGGCAGCCTTGTTTAGTCCTTGATTTTAGTGGGATTGCTTCAAGTTTCTCTCCACTTACTTTAATATTAGCTACTGGTTTGCTGTATATGGCTTGTAGTATGTTTAGGTATGGGCCTTGAATTCCTGTTCTTTCCAGGACTTTTATCATGAAGGGGTGTTGAACCTTGTCAAATGCTTTATCTGCATCTAATGAAATGATCCTGTGTGTTTTTTTGTTTTTTTTTATCTTTCAGATTGTTTATATAAAGGATTACGTTAATGGTTTTCCATACATTAAATCATCCCTGCATGCCTGGGATGAAGCCTTCTTGATCATGGTGGATGATTGTTTTGATGTGCTTTTGAGTTTGGTTTGCCAGAACTTTGTTGAGTATTTTTACGTCGATATTCATAAGGGAAATTGGTCTGAAGTTCTCTTTCTTTGTTGGGTCTTTGTGTGGTTTAGGTATAAGAGTAATTGTGGCTTCATAGAAGGAATTCTGTAGTGCTCCATCTGTTTCAATTTTGTGGAATAGTTTGGATAGTATTGGTATGAGGTCTTATATGAAGGTCTGATAGAATTCTCCACTAAATCCATCTGGACCTGGGCTCTTTTTGGTTGGGAGACCTTTAATGACTGCTTCTATTTCTTTAGGAGTTATGTGGTTGTTTATATGGCTTATCTGTTCCTGATTTAACTTTGGTACCTGGTACCTGTCTAGGAAATTGTCCATTTCCTCCAGATTTTCAAGTTTTGTTGATTATAAGCTTTTGTAGTAGGATCTGATGATTTTTTGAATTTCCTCTGCCTCTGTTGTTAAGTCTCCCTTTCCATTTCTGATTTTGTTAATTTGGACATACTCTCTGTGTCCTCTGGTTAGTCTGACTAAGGGTTTATCTATCATGTTGACTTTCTCAAAGAACCAACTTTTGGTTCTGTTGATTCTTCGTATGGTCCTTTTTGTTTCTACTTGGTTGTTTTCAGCTCTGAGTTTGATTATTTCCTGCCTTCTACTCCTCCTGGGTGTATTTGCTTCTTTTGGTTCTAGAGCTTTTAGGTGTGCTGTCACGCTGCTGACATATGCTTTCTCCTGTTTCTTTCTGCAGGCACTCAGAGCTATGAGTTTTCTTCTTAGCATGGCTTTCATTGTGCCCCATAAGATTCAGTATATTGTACCTTCATTTTCATTAAATTTTAAGAATCTTATTTTCTTTCTTTATTTCATCCTTGACCAGGTTATCATTTAGTAAAGCATTGTTCAACTTCCATGTATGTGTGGGCATTCTTCCCTCATTGTTATGGAAGACAAGCTTTAGCCCGTAGTGGTCTAATAGCAAGCATGGTATTATTTCTGTCTTTCTGTATCTATTGAGTCCTGTTTGATGAGCTCTTATATTGTCAATTTTGGAGAAAGTAACATGAGTTGGTGAGAAGAAGGTATATCCTTTTGTTTTAGGATAGAATATTCTATAAATATCTGTTAAGTCCATTTTGTTTATGACTTCTCTTAGTCTGTCTATGTCTCTGTTAAATTTCTGTTTCCATGATCTGTCCATTGATGAGAGTGTGATGTTGAAATCTCCTAGTATTATTGTGTGAGGTGCAATGTGTGCTTTGAGCTTTAGTAGGTTTTCTTTTATGTATGTAGGTGCCCTTGTATTTGTAGCATAGATATTTAGGATTGAAAGTTCTTCTCGGTGGATTTTTCCTTTGATGAATATGAAGTGTTCTTCCTCATCTTTTTTTTATGACTTTTAGTTGAAAATAGATTTTATTCGATATTAGAATGGCTACTCCAGCTTGCTTCTTCCGACCATTTTCTTGGAAAGTTGTTTTCCAGCCTTTCACTCTGAGGTAGTGTCTCTCTTTGTCTCTGAGGTTTGATTCCTGTAGGCAGCAAAATGCAGGGTCCTCGTTGCATATCCAGTTTGTTAATCTATGTCTTTTTATTGGAGAGTTCAGTCCATTGATACTGAGAGATATTAAGGAATAGTGTTTGTTGCCTCCTGTTATATTCATATTTAGATGTGAGATTATGTTTGTTTGCTTTTCTTCTCTTTGTTTGTTGCCAAAATGATTAGTTTCTTGCTTTTTCTAAGGTGTAGATTGCCTCCTTATGTTGGGCTTTGCCATTTATTATCCTTTGTAGGGCTGGATTCATAGAAAGATATTGTGTAAATTTTGTTTTGTCATGGAATATCCTGGTTTCTCCATCTATGTTAATTGAGGGTTTTGCTGGATACCTGGGCTGGCATTTGTGTTCTCTTAGGGTCTGTATGACAACTATCCAGGATCTACTGGCTTTCATAGTCTCTGGTGAGAAGTCTGGTGTGATTCTGATAGGTCTGCCTTTATATGTTACTTGACCTTTTTCCCTTATTGCTTTTAATATTCTTTGTTTGTTTTGTGCATGTGGTGTATTGACTATTATGGGACAGGAGGAATTTCTGTTTTGGTCCAATCTATTTAGAGTGCTGTAGGCTTCTTGTATGTCTATGGGCATCTCTTTCTTTAGGTTAGGGAAGTTTTCTTCTATGATTTTGTTGAAGATATTTACTGGTCCTTTGAGCTGGGAGTCTTCACTTTCTTCTATACCTATTATCCCTAGGTTTGATCTTCTCAGTGAGTCCTAGATTTCCTGTATGTTTTGGACCAGTACTTTTTTTTTCCATTTTACAGTATCTTGGACAGTTGTGTCGATGATTTCTATGTATGCTACTGCTCCTGACATTCTCTCTTCTATCTATTGTATTCTATTGGTGATGCTTGTATCTACGGCTCCTTGTCTCTTCCTTTGGTTTTCTATATCCAGGGCTGTCTCCCTTTGTGCTTCCTTTATTGCTTCTATTTCCAATTTAATTCCTTCACCTGTTTGATTGTGTTTTCCTGGAACTTTTTCAGGGATTTTTATGATTCCTCTCTGTAGGCTTCTACATGTTTATTTATGCTTTCCTCAATTTATCTACGGGATTTCTTTCTTTCTTGAAGTTCTCCATCCTCATCATCAAATGTGATTTTAAGTCTGGATCTTGCTTTTCTGGTGTGTTTGGATATTCAGTGTTTGCTTTGGTGGAAGAATTGGACTCTGATGATGTCATGTAGTCTTGCTTTCTGTTGTTTGGGTTCCTGTGCTTGCCTCTCACCATTATGTTGTCTCTGGTGTTACCTTCTTCTCCTATTTCTGACAATGGCTAGATTGTCCTATAGGCCTGTGTGGCAGGAATGCTGTAGACTTGCTTTCCTGTTTTCTTTCTGCCAGTTATGGGAACAGAGAGTTCTGCTTTCGGGCGTGTAGTCTTTCCTGTCTTCTGGTCTTCAGCTGTTCGGGTTGGCCTGTGTCCTGATTCCACCAGGCAGGTCACTTAGAGCAGGAAAGTTGGTCTTACATGTGGTCCAGTGGCTAAAGTGGCTCCTGGGAGGTTCCTTTTGAGCTCTCTGTGAGGGCGGCAGACAGGAGCGCCTGCACAGCCTTTCCCCGCCCCCTCCCCCATGCACCAGGGTCACAGATGGCATAGGTGTTTTCCTCTGGAGTCAGAAATGTGGGCACAGTGTAATCTCTTCTGGCTTCCCAGGCGTGTCTGCCCCTCTGAAGTGTTTGCTTTCCCTCCCACGGGATTTGGGTGCAGGGAGTTTTGATCGGGTCCCTTCAGATCTGGGTGGTGTCTGGATCGCAGGGGACCTGCTGCTTGAGTGCCCATATCTTTGTTTCCCAGAGGCCCTGTACAGTTTCCTCTTGGGCCAGGTATGTGGGCAGTGGTGGGCAGTATTGGTGCTCTCTCCCACTCTGCAGGAATACCCCCACTATGTTGTTACCAATTTTCCTTATTAAGGGTTTCCATACCTGCACAAAACATTATGACCAAGAAGGAAGTTGGGAAGGAAAGGGTTTATTTATCTTACGCTTCCACATTGCTATTTACCACCAAAGAAAGTCAAGACAGGAACTCACACAGGGCAAGAACTTGAAGGCACAAATGGATGAAGAAGACAAGAAAGAATGCAGCTTACTGTCTTGCTTTCTCTGACTTGCCCAGCTTGCTTTCTTACAGAAACCAAAACTACTACTAGCCCAGGGCTGGCACCACCTACAGTGTGCTAGGCTCTCCCCCACTGACCACTAATTGAGAAAATTCCTTACAACTGGATCTCATGGGGGCATTCCCAAAGGAGGCTCTTTTAGCTCTGATAACTCAAATTTGTATCAAGTTATACAAACAATCCATTAAAACTAGACAGTAATCCCTGTAACAAACCCTAATGTAACCACCATTATGGGTGGGAATCTTTATACCATAGAGACAGGGTTTGTAGTCCAGATTATTTACAAATGGATGGAAACTTGCCTTTACAACTATTTAAAGGGTCAAAAGTTTTGTACTCACATCTAATGGTGAGATCAATGTACAGAGCCTGGAAGGCTTCTTTTACTGTTGAGTATAACTTTAAATTGTTTTGTTTGAATCCCTTGTCATCAACACCCATCACTCACTGACAAATTTAACCAAATTTTGCTTGGTTAAAAAAGTTGGTGTTTCGGGGTTGGGGATTTAGCTCAGTGGTAGAGCACTTGCCTAGGAAGCGCAAGGCCCTGGGTTTGGTCCCCAGTTCCGAAAAAAAAAAAAAGTTGGTGTTTCATTCTTCTAAAACATGAGCAGAATGAATGGAAGTAAGGTTGTAAACTCTAGGCCCATTTCCATTGATCTTTAAATTAGACACATTCCATCAATATTTTATCTCTTCCCACTGTTCATATTTATAGCATTCCTGGACACAGAATGAAACTTCTAAATTCAATTATATACCCAGGTAGTATTATTGGTACTCAGTCTTATAAACTTAGAATAAATGCCTTAGAGGAAAAGTAATACATAACTTTAACAGAGATAGCGAGCTTTCGGGTTTTCCAAATGAATTCAAAGATATCTATTCAATTGTAGTGTATCAAGGGAAAATATCACTCCTTTGTTGTTTCTTATCCAAAATTTAATGGAAGGTATAAATATCACTGTACCTCAAGCAAGAAGTATTGAAACACAGGTCAAGTGAGTTATACATGAGGTTCTACATAATCCATCCCTAAAATCAGTCAATAATACAAAGATACATATTGTAGTTACAAATTTTTCTGTGTGTGAATGCATACACTCACTTTTTCACACACCAACTCTGGAGGGCCTGCATCAGTTTCTAATGGGATGCAAGAACAAAAAGAAAAATTCACAATAAACAGAAAATATTTTGCTGCTGTTTATAAACATTAAAAATAATTGAGAACGGATTTCTTTGTGTAGCCCTAGCTATTTTGCAAATATTTCTGTTGACCTGGCTGATCTTGAAATTACAGCAATCCACTGATCTGTCTCCATAGTGATGTAATTGAAATTATAGGAAAACAGTGCCCTCCAACAATCTGAGTTTTAAAGAAAAGGATAAAACATTATCTCTTAGTATTTATGGAATTGAGCATTACAGAATTAAGTTGTATCACTAAGAAAAATACATAATCCATTCTCCCTGTACCAAATTAACTAGTATATTACATATGGGATCCAGACAGTAGGTTTAGGGTTGAAGAGAATACACTGTTCTTACAGAGAACCTGAGTTTAATAACAGACACTGGGTTCATACTGCTCATAATCTATAACTCCAGTTACGGGCAATATAGCATCCTTTTCTGGCCTCTGAAAGAACTGTAGTCATGTAAATATTTAGATATATACACAAAATATAAATTTCAAAAAGTTTTTAAAAATGACAATGAAACTAGATCTTCTAATGTAGATATATTTCAATAACTAAGCTTTGTTGGGGGGCAATGTTATGATATCTGTTACTAAAAGTAGAACAGAATACCACATATTATGTACAATGTGAAGAAATGCATTGTCTTGCAGAGAAATAAGATTGCTGACAAATAATTTCGATCTTGGTACTTGACAGGCTGGGGAAATAGCCTGCTTGTGCTACATAGCTAAAGTACAGTTAGAAGAACATTTATAAACAAGAAAAGCGAAAGTAAGCTTTTTGAGGGAGCAATTTCTTATTCTCAGAAAGCATGGAGAAATAGGAGGATGGCATGGGGCTACACATCTAAACAATATCAAAGGGGAAAGTGTAGGAGCCTGTAAAATGCCTAAACTGTTGTTCTTTAATGGATTCCCACCCTTACAACCTATACAACAATGAAAAAATAAAGAAGTTACTTTCATTTTTTCTAGCTTGTTGTTCTTTTCCATTCAATGCTGTTGAATTCCTTATCCAACAGGGGCAGGCAGAGAAAATGCCTAGACAACTGCCAGTATTCCAGTCACATACTGGGACCCTGACTCTGATAATCAAAGAACAAAATCAGTGGGCCTCTCTGTGTTACATAATGATTTCCCCTTATTTGGAGATACAACTATACCATAACAAAGGAAAAGAAACCCTAGTCATCTGGTAAATAAACATAGGCAGACACATAAGGACAAAGGCACTGTGATTCCATTGTGTGAGGTCTCTAGAGGATATAGAGGACAGAGAAACAAAATCAGAGTGGAAAAGGTAGAAGCCCAAGACGAATAGATTGGAAGTTGGTATTTAATCAGAAGTACTACTTAGGATGGGGAAGAGGTTCTAGAAATGCATATTTTAAAAAAAAGAAATGCATACTTAGATATACAGTGTTAGTTGTTATTAGTAGCACTTGACAATTCTAAAAATTTAAATTGTTGAGTGACAAGAGTATAGAGTCTGTATCAGGTACATTCAATTTTGTAAAGAAAAATCACTTAAAAAGTAGTGTATAAAGTTAATCACCTATAAACATGGGAGAGTGTAAACAAAGGAAATAAACTACACATAAATAAGCAAGGAGCTTAGTGTCTTGTGAATAGAGACCTGGAAAGGTAGACAAGATTTTGTGTTTCCTGTAATCAAGCATATCACAAGTTGAAAGTGAAGGAGCTGAAAGAAGTATATGGGAAGGATAGGAGGGATATGGGGAGGGAAGAAATGTTACTAAATTATAATTTCAAAAAGAAAACAAGGAAAGCCGTAAGTGATTTTGAGCAAATAATTGTATGCTGATCCTCCTTTTAAAATAACTGTGTCATTTATTTTGAGGCCAAACTATCTGCAGGACAACATTGCAAGTGGACATGTTATTGGCATGCCTAACAACTATCCAGGGAACACAAGTTTGGAATCAGAATGGTAGCCAAGAAGAGAATATGTGGTGGCACACAGAGATCTATACACAATACACAGATCTATAGCACAAAGACAACAGGACTCAATAGTTTCGCTGCTGCTTGGATAGGCAGGAAGTATAGCCTTCATATCCTCTCCCTCTCACATCACACAGCTGAAGTAATGCAGAAAACTGGGAAGTTTAATAAAATCCTAATGAGGTACCACTGCTTCTTCTGTGCTGACATTGCAATAGATTGTAGAACAAAGGAATGACATCAATTGCATTTCCTGCTTAGCTACTTTTCAGTGACTGTTCACTTCTAGACTGTAGCCATCCCGATAAACCTATTAGGACCTGTCTAAATAGCTAGGAGTCTATTCTCTGTTTACATAGATAAGTTTATTAAGGAGGAAGGATTATTTGGAATCAGTGACAGAAACATGGAACAGAAGAAGGCAGTTAAGTTTTCTGGGTCAAGAGATACCAAATTTAATCCTGATGTTTAAATCCTAAATGCCATGTGAATGTAAGAATATGACTGTTGATGCAGAATAGACTCAGTTACTCTCCTGGGAAATGTCACGGAATCATTAGGTTTCTTGTTTGTTTGTTTGTTTGTTTGTTTTTGTTTGTTTTGTTTTGTTTTTCAAACAGGTAGTTTGTGTTCAATCCCCATGTCAGAGTTAGCGTTCAAATTGAGGTTCTTCATGGAGCTTGACAGGTTGTACATTTAATGAGGAAAATAGATCATTACAATAATACAAGAATTGTATTTCCCAAGGAACCTTAAAACCACTGAAAAACAGATCCAGTATTATTTTTCACATCCCATCTGAGTTAATTTTCTTACTGATGTGATCAAGAATCTGACAGAAATTAAATCAAGGCAGAAAGTGTTGATTTCTGATGAAGGACTGAGAGCACATAGTCCATCATGGTCGTTAAGGCATCATTACAGAGGTGAGGCAGCTACTCACATGGCATCCACAGTGAGGAAGCAGAGAGAGATGCGTGATGGATGGTGGTGCACAGATTGTTCAATCTCTCCCTGTCTCTCTGTCTCTGTCTGTCTGTCTCTGTCTTGTTTGTCTCTGTCTCTGTCTCTCTCTCTCTCTCAAACTCAGAACCTTAACCCATGAAGCAGTTCTGTGAACAGTTAAGGTCGGTCTTTATACCTTATAAAGTTCAATGAAATCTAGAAATATGCATCACCAATATGCCTGGAGATGAGTCTCAGTGATTCTAGATTTTATCAATTTCATTGGAATAGTAGTTGGTTTTATCTAATCTATGAAATTTGTGAATAAGTGAGTCTTGGAATTCGCCTAAAAGGAACTCACATGTCACATGTGGACAAGGAATAAGACATTCATTTTCTTAGCTAATACGGAGGAAGAGAAAGATCCTTGAGAGTAGAAACAAGGGAGTAGAAAAATGCCTTCACCTCTAGAAGTAAATAAACTACAGACACAAATGGAAGACAGCCTTGTATATTGATCCATTCCTGTTTAGCAAAAAGAATTTCTGCTGATAAACAACCAGCTCTTTATATATTTAACCGTTCATGAAGTAAATTGTTTCTTAAATATTCATTTCCATTTAGACTTTCCAATTACAATGGTTAATATGTTGTGTTTCTGGGTATTTCTCATGTGATCTGGATACCTTCATTAGTTTCATTTATTTATAACTTTATTTGTAATTGGGTGTTTATAGTGTCACCTCTGGGATGCAGAAAATGTGTGGGATGCTCCTTCCCTCGCAGCTGAACTCAGCTCTTCCTTTATTATTAAAGACATTGCTACTGTGAACAGCAAGAGCATATACCCTCTTTTTTTCATTATAGTCTGATAAATTTTAAGGAGCACTAAATAATAGTAGTGGTCATAACTTAAGCTCAAAACCATTCTCCAACTACCATACAAAAATCCTGCATATTACATGCCAACATGTTGTTGTCAAACCTGCATTTATTATTATAATTAGGATGAAAGGAGTCACTTGAATGGAATTTGAGTTCAGGCAGATTTTCCCGTTCTGATGTGACTTCAGCTCCTGTCTTTTTCTTATGCTGATCCCTGGCATTATTAGTATATTAACCCAAGAATGATCACTGGATTCTATTTTACCCATGCTACTACTAGCTTCACTTTCATCATATCATCCCAGGCCTGAAGTTTGTAAACATCATTTAATAAGTTTTACCAGTATGTATAAAAACTTTGAGAGATGTATGTGTATGGATCATACATACCTGGATCCTCTAAAGGAGATACTGAATGAATACTTATTTAATTAAAATTAAAACTCCCATCAAAGCTGAAGATACAGTGACTATCTGAGCACTCTGATGAACCCATTAGGTTTTAATTATATGTAACCATGGATAAAGCACTCCACTGGAACATAAGTGTCCGTAAACGTGACGAATTTTTAGTAAGGATTCTATTAAATCAAGGAATGGTGATAACTAATCTGTTGGAGGTTTCCTCACCCTGGGAACACAATATAGAGTGAAAACAGTTTCTATCTTTTGCCAAGAGGAAAGCAGCTAAATTGTTACTAAATGATCCAGAGGGAGACTTTTGGCACTACTACCTTGAGTATTCTCATCCTGGCCATGAAATTCCTGGTTTTACATGAAATGATGAATGCTTAAGCAGAGGCTATACATGGGAGGGTTACTTGAACTTGAAGTGAAACACAGGGTTTTTGTGTATTATGGTGTGATGGATAAATGCACATGCACTCAAAACTATGTTCTGTCACATGCATTTTTTTCCATGCTTTTTTTTTAAATCATGGGCTTTGTGTCAATAATTCAGGATGTTTTAATTACCTAGCATTCAAAATGATCTCTGGAACTGAGTGGAAAATGTATGAATAGGCATATATATGATATTTTGGCATAACTTTATAAGATGATGATAAAATTCCAGTAATTTTCATAACATGTATGTGATAGATTAGGTTATAAATATACAGCAATGTTAATTATAGGTGTGGTTATGAATAACTTTGCTATATTATAATTAGAAAACAGTGACAACTTTCTGTTACAATAATACAACTTTCTGTTGCATTAAATGCCAGAGGTGCATATGTTTGCTTGGAATATTTCTTACAGCAGCCTTAGTGTGTCTTAATGAAACCAATTTAACTTGTGCAGTTATTTATTTTTATTACATAATTTATTAAGTAAATTTATTATAATAATTATTCAGGGACTCTGAAATAGAACATCATATATATGCACAGACACATTTTAATGTTATTTTTTTTATTCTTTTCCAGAACTGTGCTTGCTAACTCTTCACCTCTATGCTGTCTCTTCAAAAGCCCTGTAAAATCACAGATGGGGCAGCGACCCTTTTTCATTAGGCACTAAGTTTATCTCCACTTTCATATTATTGCTACTGATATTATCAATAATTATGCAAAATTTTAATTCAGGGAAAATATCATGGATCTCACTCTGGCCACATTCTTCCTATGTAGATTAGGATGACACTGAACATCTGATATTCCTGACTTCATGTGGCTAGTTCGGAGATTAGACATGCATTACCAAATTACTACTTCATTTTATTTGGTGCTAGTGCTCATGATTCTTGGGAACCATCCAAGGCTTTATGCTTACAGGCAAGTACACTACCAGCTGAGCTACATCTCTATACCCATTATGAGTTTCTAAATATTAAGTCTTTGTTGAAATATATAAATGTGAGTTGGCATGCAAGAAAAAAGACATAAGACAGAGCTGCAGGCACTCACTGTTGAAGCACATGAAAATATAAACCATGGGCTCAATGTTCTTCACAAAGATGTCCTTTTTGCAATCTCTCTATTATCACTGCTTCACATCCTTCACATCCACTTTTACAGTCCTGTGTCCAAAGAAATTCTTCACAAGTTTATACTCAAGATATCTTAAGCATTAATTTTTAACTGTCAATATTTTAGGATATATTTTAATATTTTCTATATTCAATAGTTACTTCCAACAACTCCTAGCTTATAGATTTTATCTAAATATCTTAGTCTGGCTGTATCTCAGATCTCTGTAGAATTAAGTTGAAGGATCTATTTCTAAAATGTTCTTCATCTGAAAGGAAGACTTCATAATGTAGTAGGGGATTTATGTTTTCTAAAATAGGTTAAAAATGCTCATTTTGGTTTTGTTTAAGAGGGAGAGTGTGAAAGGTGTCTGCTCCCTCTACATTTTGAATTTATATTTCTAATAGTATGGGGATAGTACAGAAATCAAAGAAAACAGTTCCGTGTTTAACTTTTAGAAAAGTCCTATTATTTCAAGAAGAGAGTTATTCAGATCCCTGCTTTTCTTCTCCCAATGCTAAGGTTCCTTGCCTGCAAAACACAGTTAAAATAATGTGTGGGCAGAAATGGCACTCAACAGCTGAAAGCATGGCTTCTCTTACGGAGGATAGAAGATCAACTACCAACGTAGATGTTTTCAGCTCATAACTTATTTCCTGTAACTTTATATACAGTCAGTACAACATGTATTTCTGGCCTCTTGAGACACATCAATGAACCTGTGCATTTGTAACAGAAGAAGGGGGCTTATGTCCAGGAAACTGGGAATGGGACTACATTTGAAATGTAAATAAAATTATCCAATAAAAAATAAACAAAAAACAACAAAAGACAAATATATACAAATAAGATTAATCTTTAAAAGTAATGATTTTCTAAGCAGTGTACACCAGAGTATAAAGAAACTTCTCTAAAGTTCACAATAAGCCTCACAGGTATATACATGGACAAACTAAAATTATCAAAAATTATCAGCCTGATACATAATGAATTAAAATAATTTTTAAGGTATTTTACATTTATTCATGTGTGTGTATATGTGTGTGTGTGTGTGTGTCTTTGTGTGTGTGTGTGTGCATGGGTGTGTGTCCTTGTATGGAGTCCAGGTGTCTTTCACTACCTCTTCCTATTTGATTTTGAAGCAGGAAAAATCAGTTTACCTGGAGACATTTTTATTTGTAGAACATTTGTCTAGAAAACCCTGGAGATCCACTAGTTACACCGTACTACTGTTCTGGGATTAGAGGTACAAGATACCCTTTCTGTTTCTATTTTATGGGAGTTCTGTAGTTGAACTTAAGGTTCTCATGCTTGTAAATCAACTGTCTTATGAAAATGAGCAACTTCACAGCCCATCATCAGAATCATTACAAATCTAGCAGTTTATTCATAATAGCTGAAGAAAGATAGATTAGAAATTAATTTACTTCTAAATATTCTCAGGTCTACTACATATATTTTATAGTTGTGTAGCTTGATGTTCTTGTGGGACTCCTAACAAAGGGAATAGGGTGGTGCCTCTGACTTTTTTGCCTGTTCCTGTTCTTGGAAATATTTCAATTCTACTGGGTTGTTAAGTCTAGCCTTTATTTGTGTGTCCTCTACATAGACGTATTGTAACTTCTTATGCCGAATTCAGTGGATATCCCTGGGATGACTTCTCTTTTATGAAGGGAAATAGAGGTCAAGTAGATCTAGGAGAGAGAGGTGCTGGTAGGTGCAATGAGGAAGAATGATGTGATTGAGGTGTGATTTATGACAGAATAAACAAACAAATAAAGTTCTTAGGTTAAAAAAGGAAAAGAATGGAATATTATAATAGGCTATAAAATAGGACAATGACTTAATCCAAAGAATTGTTTTACATCACAACACAGAGTGCTGCTTTATGTCTTGAACTACCTGTCTTCTTAACATACTAGCTCTTGGGTGTTGGGGGTGGAATTAATGGCTCAGACTCTGGGAACAGGTGAGAACAGTGCAACAAGCTCCTTTACTAATCTTCGGGGGCTCCATGTATACCTTCTACCGACTGGTCCCAGGCATGAGTGTCTTCCAAGTGGCAGTTCTTGATTGTATTCTCTGCATCACCAATCTTTAGACTCTCAGGCAGTATAAAAAAGGTCCTCATGATGAAGTTGCTTCCTTGACTGTATGACCCCAAAGTTTATGCAGATGTGGCCAATGCTTTGTTAGTGAGACCTGCAGTTCCTCTTATACCAATAAGAAAACATTGGGGAGGCATGGTCTGGCAATTGGGCTTGCAATAGTAAATTAGGAAATATACTGGGAACAGGGAGATGGCTCAGTAGGTGAAGACACCTGTTGCCAAAACCGAAAACCTAAGTTTTATCCCTGGACATGCATGGTTGAAAGAGAAAATGACTCCCTTAAATTGTACTCTGAAATCTACATGTGTGCCATCACATGCATAAATAAACCACTATTCAACTAAGCATACATAAAATTAGTATCTTAGAATATAGAACTTAAAATACATGCATGAAATGAAAGAAATGGTTTGAAATAAGAGAGAGCAAGAATTCTGTAAAGTTGAAACATACCCAGACTTCAAGAAAGTATGGGTATACATAAGTGTCTTCCATTTTTCCCATTTTCAAAGCAATTAAAAGATACTACGGACATGGATTTTTGTCTAGTAATACGGAGAAATAGAACATGTAATAGAGACAGTTTAGAAAGAATCAGTATCCATATTGTGTTTTCTAAAGTCAACTTGGTCTTGCAGGTATGTTAAAGATCTCTTTGCATAAATTCTGTAAAATTTGGTATAAAGAGAAGAGCAAAAGATTCATGGAAATGTATTACTAAGATTGTTGAGACAAAAAGTTGAAATATGAAGCATATAGATCACAGAGATTTTCCACAGTGAAACTATGACCAGGATAAGCAGAGAGCAGCATCAGTAAGTGTGTCACTTAAAACTGGAAGAGCCTTCCCTTGCAGACCTGGCTATACTGAAATAGTACTAGACATAGCTCTTGAGAGAAATAAAAGAAAGTATTCTGCTTTACAATCAGGTGGCCAAGTCAGGAATACTACTAGTGATATTTGCATGTCCTAGGTGAATCCATGGTTCTGGAGTCAGACTATAAAATATAACCTTATGATCTTGTTTCAACATGATACTTTTCATTCTTTCTGAGACATGAGGTAGAATAAAGAAAACAGAAACAGCAACCTTGTTTTAGGGTCAGATATATGTTGAAAAATTACATGAGTTTCAAACAGACATTGGAGCATGTGAGTCCCATGCGATATCTCACACATCAGTGGTCAAGGACAACTCCTTCTTGAAGTTGTCACCATAATTCTCTTTGTAGTCTTGAGGAGCTGATTCAGCACTCTATTTTCAAACTCAGAGGACACAACAAAATGTAGACAAGAGGGTCATCCTCATTTTCTTTCATAAATAAAGCCCAAAACATACTATTTTATCACTTTGAAAGGATAAATTAAAAGATTAAACAATATCAAATTAAACCCAAGGAAATACCCTGTCATGCTTTTCAATAGATTGGAAGGAAGAGAAGTGACTTTTAAGCAAAAATCTCTTGTACTATTTTAGTTTATGGAGCATGAATGCTATAAAAAGATAGGAAAACAGTGTAGCTGAGAAGCTATTTGAGAGATGAACAGAAATTAAAAAGCCATACAGCACAGTAACAAAAAGTAATCTGATTGTACAATCAAATGTCCATCAACAATTATAAACAAAACCTATTATGAAAAAGAAAATAATGTTTCAAAAAGTACATTAAATTATATTGTAGACATTTGTGTCAATTTGAATTTAGATGCTTCTAAATATGGAAGAAGGGGTGTCTCAATTGAGATGACAAAGTCTTGTTCCCCTTTAGAATTTTGAAGGAGGTTGAATAAAATTCCCCTCTTTGTTGTAATCAAAATATAGGATAAGTGTATTTTAGGTTGGATACTATCTAATATTACATAATTTGAGTCAAGAGACAAAGTTCCATAGAACAGTGATGGGATTGGTGAAGTGATTTCTGGGTGGCCAGTATTCATCAGACAATGAGAATTTTGAAGAGCAGAACCTACAGGACAGTGTCTACAGTCTATTAGTGGAAGACTGTAACCTATTGCATGCTCAGAAATCATGCTTTTCATAAAGTGACCAAGCTAGCTCTTCCTGAGAGTGTTTTAGGGGTCTTTATCCCATTGAGTATGTTAAAAAATGGCTGAAATTTTTTGATATACATTTGACAAATGTTTTTACCAGCTTACTTCTGTAAGGAGAATATTTTAAAAACAGATATGTGTGAATATTTTTTCGTATAGAATGTGGTCCCATACTGAACTTGCTTCTGGAGGACAGAAGAGTGTATTCAATTTCCCTCAAACTATAAATACCAGTGAATATGAACAATTCTCTTTTCATGAATTTAATGTGGATCCTCTGCAAGTATAATAATACACATTCTTAAATCCTTTGTCATCTTACCGTCCCCTTTATAAATAATTTAAAAATAATTTCTCATGTATAATTCCAAGGTAGTTGAATGAATAAAGTAATTATGGAGACATTTTTCCAGAAATTTAAAGTAATATGTAATGGTGATATTCTATTATAAAAGAGAAAAAAATGGGCATAAAATGTTTATCTAAACAGAAGAAAGGCTAAAATGTAATCAATAAGTGACAATGTGTTGTATCAGAGATTTTCTAGTACAGAAAATAACACATAGCTTTATTAACAAAAGAGGCTTATCAGGTACTCAGTCATATAATTATAAGGTCATAATATTTTCTGTGTACATATTAGTATAGAGATAAATGGATCTGTAGGTACATGTGCACACACATGAATGAGGAGGCCAAAGGCCAATGTTTGTTATCTTTCTCAGTCATTTTTCACCACATTAATTTTGAGACATGGTCTCAAACTGACCGTGGAGTTACTGATTCACCTATACTGACTGGTCAACAAGCCACTGGAATTCTTCCATTTCCATCTCCCTGGCTCCTGGATGATCAGCTTTAAACACAGTCCACTGAGGTTTTACATGTACTCTGGAGACTGAACTCAGATTGTTATGCTTGTATGATAAATATTTTATCAAATGAGCCATCTCTTTCTATCCCCCTGGAATTTTATTTTAAGTATCTTGAAAACTAGACTAGTGTTTAGTCTAGATACAAGTAGAACACATATGATTAAAAATCAATGTGTATGACTAAGATTTGAAAGCTTCAGATAAAGTCTAATTTGGCAGATTTCTTTAGTGTACAGCCTCTAGGCTGACTGATACCCTAGCTTTAAAATAAGATGTGCGCGTGTGTGCGCACGTGCATGTGTGTGTGTGTGTGTGTGTGTGTGTGTGTGTGTGAGAGAGAGAGAGAGAGAGACAGAGACAGAGACAGAGACAGAGACAGAGACAGAGACAGAGACAGAGACAGAGGGGGTGAGGAGAGAGACAGAGGCAGATTATGTAAATTATGTATACTCAATTGCCCTGGAAGTCATAAAGGAATTTAGATTCCCTGGATCTGGAGTTACAAGCTGTTGTGAACATCCTGATAAAAGTGCTAGTAACCAAACCCTCATCCTCTCAAGAGCAAATAGCACTCTTAACTGCTGAGCCTTTTCTCAATCTTAAGATATTCTAGCTCTTCTCATCATAATTCCTGAAGTAAATTCCATTTTCCAAACTGTTGGTACACAACTACCTTTTTAAATATGATTTTGGAGTACGTTTTATTCATCAAAATATTCTTGCAAGTAGTAAAATAGGTAGCACTTTGTAAAGACAAAGTTTCTTAAGACCAATATTAAATTCTTGATATAAGAAGATGGTTTGATGAGTTAAAAAAAAAAAAAACTCATGTAAAGTTAGGCTCAATAGTGAGCATATCTGTAACCCAGTGCTGCCATGGCAACAGGGAAATCAGAAGCAGGAGGAACTCTGGAAGCATATGGACCAGCTGGCCTGAGTACACTACAGAGAAGAGCAAAAGCCCTTTTCTAAAACAAGTCAGATGGTAAGAGTAGAAAGACAACATTGCTTTCTGGCACGCATGCACACACACACACACACAAACACACACACACACACACACACACACACACACACTGGCATATGCTCTTCACCACTCCTTTGCAAACACTGACATAAATATTTTAAAGTATATTAATGATGTATTTATATTATAATTTCAAACATGAAAAATTCATTGTATGAAGTCCTCAAAGAATTAATAAAGTAGATTATTTTAAATGGATTAAAATCTTGAGGTACAGGCATAACAATTGCAATATGTCACAGAAGAAAAAGTTCAGTGACAATATGTTTTACTGCATCATTTTCAGGAAAGTATTTAAACAATTTGTGAATTATGAGGTTAATTGGCCATTTGAAAAACACTCTTTCTTCCAGGGACTAAGCCACTACCTAAAGACTATACATGGACTGACCCTGGACTCTGACCTCATAAGTAGCATTGAATATCCTAGTAAGATCATCAGTGTAAGGGGAAGCCCTGGGTCCTGCTAAGACTGAACGTGATTGTTGGGGGGAGGGCGGCAATGGAGGGAGGATGGGGAGGGGAACACCCATAAGGAAGGGGAGGGGGAGGTATTAGGGGTATGTTGGCCCGGAAACCGGGAAAGGGAATAACACTCGAAATGTAAATAAGAAATACTCAAGTTAAAAAAATAGATAAATAAATAAATAAATAAATAAATAAATAAATAGAAGAAAAACACTCTTTCTAACCAATGACTGTCACTCATTTGAACAAGTCACATGAGGACATTCTCCATCTGTAATATCTTGAACAGAACACCCATCTTCTTTTCTTTTTATGATCTGTGCATGATAAGCACAACTCATTCCAGTTTGTAAAAACTCTGACTTTGCTGACTGGTAATCTTTCTCACAAACAAATCTACACACATTATTCTGGAAAGATTATTATATATTATGAATAAGATCATAGTTCATCATAAATGCCAGGATGGAGGGACACCTTGCATAAAGCACATTCTACAATTTAAGAAGGCATCATTAAGAAGATAATAGATCTATCTATCTATCTATCTATCTATCTATCTATCTATCTATCTATCTAACGTGTATGTGTGTCTGTGTGTATGTGTATGTATATGTGTGTATGAATATGTTTGAATGTCTATGACACACATTTGGAGGTCAGAAGAAAACTTGTAGCATCTTATCATCGATTTAGAATCAATACATCTGGTTCCTTTACAGTATTTTAAACCATTGTTTTAGAATCATATTCTCAATCCAATTTGTATATTCCCCTTCTGAATTCGCACATTATTTTAAACATCTATTTATTAATTAACATTAAGCATTCATCTGTAATTGCCATTTTTGTTTTTTACGGTATACCCCTCCCTTTATATAGATATAATTACACAATGACTACATGTTAAAATATGATGAGTGTTTGTTTGTGTGTGTGTGTGTGTGTTATAAATATACATTGAGGACCTTGCATGTGAAATTCAGATGTGAACATTAGTTTCTTTGTGTTATCATTAATATATTATATATATATACAAGTTTGAATTTTATCATGACATTTTCATACATGTGTATGGTATATTTTGAGTGTATATATATTCCCAATCTTACTCTCTTATTTCAGAGTCTCTCTTGGTGATCTTTTTCTTATATCCTCCCTTTCTGCTCTTATGCCTTTTTTCTTTTCTTTTTAATTTTTATTTTCATTATATCAAGAGGTTTGTTACAGATGCTTATAGGGGTATTGTGAAGTATTTATATACAGAAACATGGGCAATTAACCAAGGGATATATCCAGGTAGACAGTGTCCTTCTTTCTCTATTTTATGATACTATTCCTGAGGAGCTCTAAACAAACATTTATTTATCCACATATACAGCCTCTGAAAGAAGAAAATGTTATGGACACCAGCTGGATCAAACATTGTAAAACTATGAGTTTTATTGGAGTTATTTACAAAATAATTAGTGAAAAGTTCTTCATGGTAGCAGAAACTACCCTAAAAAATGTTTGCTGAACAAAGAAAAAGAGAATGAAGACATGGTAATCATGGAGTCCTAGTATGCCACCACACACCAGGAAAACATGAGCAAAACTAAAGAGAACTATTTACATGTAGAGTGTGCAGTGTCTATAGAGAAACAAGGAAAAGTTCATCAGATTCCCAGGAACACTATACAATTCAGAAGAGTTACATTGACATTGGTCTTAATTAGAAATAAAGGAGGCAAGTGCTTTAAAATGGAAAAAAAATGTTTGGGTTCTTTTTATTATTCAATCAATGATATAGTCAAAAATCAGGTTCAATTAACTGGAGCAGTAAAGTAGGCTGTTTTCAAGTAATGTAAGATAATCACTTTAACAGAAAAATTAAAATTCAAGAGGACACAAGAAGAATTCTTTTCGACTAAAGGATGAGAAAAGAACTTGCTGTAAGTAAAGGAAGACCTTTGTTAAGGAGCAGCTCTGTTGACTTTTCATCCACCCTATGTGTATTATGTCTGCTGAAACTAGAATCAGAAGCCATCAAAGTATGGGGAGGATTGTTTTTCATTGGCCTTTCATACATGAATATAACAAAAAGCAGTGATCTCCTGAAAGGTTCTTGAGTTCAGAAAACCATGATCAGAAAAAAATAAATGAAAAGAAAAGAAAATATAGAAATTCCAGTAAACACATACCAAATATTCACAGAACAGTCCTTTTTCAGAAGTGTCTCAGAACACACAAATTTAAATACAATTGCCTCATATGTAATATAGATTATATCTGGGAAAGCATGAAAGCAAGGTAGAAATCCATAGTCAGATTCAGGATACCAGATTGTGTTCCATAGCTTTTTTCTGACATCCAAACAGAAAAAATATGCCTTATAAATGGAATGTAATTGTTTGTCACAGAGACATGAAATTACACCCCAAAACAATTCAGATAACAAGATACACTTCTGTAAAAGGCCTCTGCCATTTTCCTGAACCTTCTTTCATAAGTCTCCAAGGTATTGTGGATCATGGGTTATCCATTTGACCATGTTTTACAACAACAACCCACAGCCATGCTGCGGGAAAAGGAAGTGTATGACTGGAATAACTTCAGAGATTAATCCCTTATTGAATGCATGTTATCTCATGGTATTCACACTCCTTCTCCACCTTTATGTATGAGAGAGTGAGGTGCAAATATGATACATAGACCTTTCTTGAAGTGGCAGTGTAAGCCTACCACTATAACACATGTGACATGTATGGATCCACACTGAAGGAGAAAAAGAAATATAAAACAATCAAAAACAAAAAATAAAAAAAAACACTAAAACAAATAACATGTTGTCATGGAATCTACATCGTGTTTTCTATAATAGTATATGTACAATAAGTAAAACTAGGATGCAACAAGTCCATGACTGGTAGAGTGGATGCTCACACACAGCACAGTGATATTAGTAAAAACCTCAAAAAATACTGCAAATTAACAACAATCACCTAGAATTGAGGCCAACTTCTGAAATTTTAGATTTTTAATTTTTAGTTTGAGCTAAATTCTATTGAACTTTCATAGAAAAAGAGGCTTGGAAATTATTTCTGTAAGCTCCTGTAAGATAACAGTAAGCATAGTTGATACATCCCTCTTGTGAAAATTAGTTTTTTTATTGAATTCTCTTCCTTGAAGATCATGATTGGCAATGATAACAATGTTCACATACATTTCTGGCCATCATACTTCTAATAATTTAGTGAATGATTGAATATAAATGCAATGTAGCAAGTAAAAGTTCAGTAGAAACAGTGATTTTAATCCTAAAGGTGTATCATGCAGGATGTGAATACAAGGTTGTGGTGGTTAATGAGGCTTGTGGACAACTTGATGGTATTTAGATTCATAAGGGACAAGCCTCTTGGTATATCTATGAAGCACCTTCTAAGTTGAAGCAAATGCTGCGGGAGGACTCACCCTAAATAGGGGGTGGCACCATTCATTCCACAGGCTACGGAACTTTGCCAAATGAATGGGAGAAAGCAAGGAGGGCTACAGCATTTGCCACTCAAGTTGACTTGTTCAGGCATAATTCCATAGAAACATTAGAACTAATACATACACAGGTTTTAAAAAGTAACAAGCCTAACTTGGAGGAATAGTACTAGAATGAAAGACAGTGATTTTAATAAAATGTATTTTCAAATGGGCATTCTTAAAATACCAGAATACAGGTGAACAGTGGTTATCATTTTCACATATGAAGCTTAAAGTTCATCGCAAGCAAGGTAGTATTTGCCAATCTCAATTGAGTTAATGCCAGAAACAGATTTTTTTCTTTTCTAAAATTTTCATAAACAGGCTTATCCCAAAAAAATAAAAATAAAAAAATAAAGGAAGCCAAACAAACAAAAAGCCCAAAATACCAGTAAGATTAGAACAATTTAATATAAGCAAAATTAATAAAACAATTTATTTAACAAATACCACAGAGGAATCAATTTGCTAATTTTTAACATTGTGTCTACTCTCATCTACTGAAGCTATTAAATAAGGAGATTGATTGATAGTTACATAATGGATCCCATTACAGTTTCACTTCACAGTGCCATGTTTGTGTGTACTAAGCAATGGCTGCCCCTCCAGTACTACATTTTCTGATCCACAACATTTGTACTGAAAAATTTATGACCACATAGTCAGACATTGACATTGATCTGTTATTCCTCACTGTATCAGTAATTATGAGGTTGTTTCTCACAAATAAATTCACCCATTATTTTGGTTTTTTATACTTAACCTGTGTCAAGGAATTAGCTCTTTGCTAATAACTGTACGTGACGGGTCCGGGGGCCACCTGGAAGAGAATGGGGGACAAGGGACGTGAAGAAGGATGTCAAGACAAGAGTCTGATCAAGGCGACCACTTTATTTTCCCCCAAGGCTAAATTTATACCATAACGTGGGTAACAGAGGGAGAGGGGAAGTAGAGACACAGCCAGAATACAGCAAATACAGAGGCGAATGCCAGCAGCAAACCACTGAACTGAGAATAGGACCCCCGTTGAAGGACTCAGAGAAAGAACTGAAGAGCTTGAAGGGGCCTGAGACCCCATATGTACAACAATGCCAAGCAACCAGAGCTTCCGGACTAAGCCACTACCTAAAGACTATACATGGACTGACCCTGGACTCTGACCTCATAGGTAGCAATGAATATCCTAGTAAGAGCACCAGTGGAAGGGGAAGCCCTGGGTCCTGTAAGACTGAACCCCAGTGAACTAGACTGTCGGGGAGGGGCGGCAATGGGGGGGGGTGGGGAGGGGAACACCCATAAGGAAGGGGGGGAGGAAGGGATGTTGCCCGAAACTGGGAAAGGGAATAACACTCAAAATGTATATAAGAAATACTCAAAATAATAAAAAAAAAGAAAAAGAAAAAGAAACATTTACACAGGCCAAGGACACAATATTCGTGTGGTCAGGGAGTAGGCTGATGTTGACAGGTTGTCAGAAAGGTCACCGGTTTGTCATATCTATTAGTCAGCAGGATGTCTTTATCATATTATTATTTTTCTTGACCACCAGATTTGTATTAGTCTTCTGTAGCTGGCTGAGGATTTTCCATAAACGCAGTCATACTTAATTCTAACCATAACAATAACATCAATAATGGAGGGTTTCAAGGGCATTGCTCCCAACATCTCCCCCTTCCTTATAGTCAAATTAAAAGGTGGCCAAATGGCTGTGCTGTCCTGGAATGAGCCCCTCGGGAACTGCGTCTGTCTTAGGTTGGAGTGATATATGTCACATGGCCAACAGAATCTTGTGGCCAGGATCCGTCATGGGATAAGGCAGAAGCTAATGGTGGCCCTCCTGTTTTAGACCCTTTATTCATGAATATATCACTCTCTTACCCGTGATTGAATGTCCAGCTCAGCATGCAGGGGTGATAATTCGTTGATTTTTCAGCAAAGGCATCAGGACAGCACACAGAAAATAATGTTAATCTCATATCCTGGAAGGACACAAATGTCCTTCCTTGGGCTGGGAGGAGATGTGTAGATGAGCTTGGCCATCATCAAAGCATCCACCATAGCTAGCCTATGATGATATACCTGAATAGGTTTTGTTGCTATATTACCTACCTATTGTTTAATAAAGCTGATTAAATTATCAAACGTCCAAGTGCCAAAAGATATAACCAAAAGAAGGCTTACTAGCGGTCCCGATAGGGAGGGAGGCAGGGTGGACAACGAAGGGGAGGTAGAGAACCAGTTTTGATATCAGCTCTCAGCTTTTTCTCTTCCTCATTTTCTCTTTTCTAAGACCTTTTGTAAGTTCTCATTAACCATATTCTAAGACACAGGAAGTATCCAAGCACTGCCTTTCTCTCACAAAACAGAATTCATTGTGATTGCTCAAAGTTGGGCAATTAAAGGTAAAAAGCCAATCAGAAATAAATACACTTGTTAGTATATATGGCTTACATAAAAGGGGGACCAGACAATTCTTCTTTTTGATTAACCTCTAACTCTTAAAGACAGTGTGGGTTAAAATTAAAATAGTCCGATATATTTAAAACTCTGCTCCATTTTGGATAGAAGTGGAAGTTTAAAAATTGAATGAATTTATATGATTGTAAATGTTAACTGTGAAATATCACATATGGGATGCCACCAGGCAGAGATTTGCAATTTTAACTGATATTAAACATCTTAAATAATTTGGAGAAACCTCAGCTTTGACTTATAACCATCAGAAAAAATAAAGACATTAATTTTTATACCTTTCATGTAATGTCAGAAATAAGAATAACAAGCTTTGTATTTGACAGGACATTGAAGGAAAATACTTTTCTCATGTGTTTTGTACCATGATATAGGCTTTCTTTGACTGCATCTCTGTTCCTTGGTTCTATGTCCTTATAAGCCACATCTTCTCTAGATTTTGGAAATCTGTGCATATTTCCAGATCTTCGACCAGAGAAGATAATCAGGTGATGCACTCAGTAGGTGTCCTGCATCTTGAACTCCATGCTTCTTATCTTTCCAGTCAAGAAGAAAATAATCATGAAAGTAAAGAGGCCAACAAAATGAAGAGGAAAATACTGTTTTACTATAATTTGAAAGGTTGTTCATATTGCAGGTGCTTTATTATCATTATATTTTGTGGTAGTTAATCCTGATGGTAAACTTGACTATATCTAGAATGTATTTTGAAAAAAAATATATTGGTCAGCATGCTTTTGCAAGTGTTTGTATTGATTGATGAAAGTGGGAAGATTCACAGTGAAGTTGGGCTACTTTAATTTATACCCAGATTACCAGGCTGTACAAAACAAAAGAATTAAGCCCATCATCATCACTCTCTGCTTTCTGAAAGCAGATGAATGTGAGCAGCTACACCTGATCTTGTTGCTATATCTTCTCCACTGGGATGAACTTCCCCACTGTGGTGGACTTCCCCACTGTTACACACTTCCACACAGGTGATGGACTTCCTCAATGTGATGTGCTTAACCATTGTGATGATTTTTTTCATGTACTTCATCATGGCGCATGAGGAAAATCCTTAATAAATAGAAGGTTTTTATACCCTCTCTGTAACTCTAAATTGGGTAGGAGGCATGGGGAAAGATGCAAAGTAATTTAAGAAATCTGGTTAAATCTACGTTGCATAATTCAGTGTGATAACTTGGGCATTGAGCAATTGAAATGGATATAGAATATATATTATATATATATATATTTCATTTTCTGACAGAAGTTACCTTGTGCATGTACTGTTAACACAATGGGACATATATATGTCTAGTTAAATGCTTATAGTAATTGGATATGGATCCAAACTCTCTCATAATCTTTAATTTTTCCTTTGGTTCAACAGTGGAATAGGCCACTAACTAACATAATAGTATCTATGCTAGTCAGCTTTCTACTACAATAGATATTTTTCACTGTTAATTTACAAAGTGAAAAAGGCTTATTTTGACTTACAACCAAAATACCCTGATACAGTCTTTCTTAGACTTCGGGTAAGGAAACACTTCATGCTGATTCAAAACTGCACATCTCATTGTTTAAGAGTAAAATGGTTAAAAAGGTTCTATGATGCCCTGTGTCCTGGAAAGCTTTATGTCAACTTGACAAAATGTAAAGTCATATGAAAGGAGGAAACTTCAATTAAGGAAGTGCATCTGTAACATTAGGCTATATTGAAGCCATATTGGACATTTTCTTAATTAGTAACTTGTGTGGGAGGTCCTAACCCATTTTGGATGATGTTCCTGGGATCTGTAAGAAAATGAGATAACCAAACCTTATGGGGCAAGCCAGTGAACAGCACCCCTCAATATCTTTGACATAAGAACCTGACTCAAGATCCAGTCCTGCTTCTGTTCCCATCTTACCTTCTGCCAGGAGCCATCAAAGAGAAGATAAAAATTAGCTGGTGATTTCTGGAGATGGATCATCATGTTTTGTAAAGTTATTGACAGATTCATTTCGTTAGGGAAAACTGAGATTACATGTGAGGATAGGTTTCTGCTATTAATATGTTCTTCCTTTTATTATTAACTATATATAGCAATCATTAGGTATTAGCCCACCCTTTTGAGCAGTTCTCTACTGAAAAAAATGAAGATGTACTGTCTTGTAGAGATGATATATAGACAAATAGACAATTTGTTAATTGTTATGATGATTCTGCATAATAATTCATAAAATGATATTAGTATCTATTAAGACAGTTTATAATGGAAGTGCTATTGAGTTCTTTCTGATGTCAAAATTGAAATGAGAACTCTGTCAGTATTCAAGTTTCACCAGTTAATTGCTGCTAAAAGAGCAAGCAGACTTCTATAACTTGGATCATATCCCAAGTAAAACAATTAACTAAAGGTCATGAAATATAACTAATGATTTAGTATAGGTGCAACGACAGAAAATAAAATATTGACTGAGTTTATCGCCATAGAACTTCAATAATATCTTAGTCACAGAATTGTGGTTTTAACTTTAAATTAACCTGTGGAGCTAGTCACAGATAATGAATGTATAGCCACATAGTTTCTCTAAAGGCATATGGAATGTAAACACACTTTATTGCAAACTTCTTTTTTAACTTAGCAAGCATTTTATGTTTGAACTTCTAGTGAATTTATTTTTCTTAAAAGAATGATTTGGTAAACTTTATGATCTATTCTCCTAGAAAAGTTACAAAGGACTAGGAAACATTACATTGGAAGGCACAGCTTTGAGAATAAACAAAATTAAAGCTTTAGGAGCAAGGGATTTATTGTTATAACAGAGCAGGAGAAAAGAGCAAGATTAGGAAAAGAAGACAGCAGAGAGAACTTTATTGAGAATAAGAGAGAACTTTCTTAGAGAACTTTTTGAAAAATATTTTAGAGAAAACATTTTTGAGAGGAATTTTTGTAGATATGTATGAAATAAACTTCAATTCTCTGAAGATAGAAATCAAAGAAGACCTTAGAGGATGGCAAGAATTCTTATGCTCATGAACTGGTAGAATTATCATAGTAAAAATGGCCATTCTATTGAAAGCAATCCACAACAAAATTATGATGCAATTCTTCACAGAGATAGAAAGAGGAAGTCTCAACTTTATCTGGGAAAAGAACAAAACAAACAAACAAACAAACAAACAAAAACAAACAAATAAAACAAAACCAGAATAGTGAAAACAATTCTCACCAAACAGAAACAAAAACTTGTGAGGAATCACTCTCTCTGAAGTTCTGTACTACAGTATAAACTCTACTACAGAGCAATAGTTATAAAAATCACACGGTATTTGTACAGAGCCAGCCAGGTAGATCAATGAAATAGAATTGAAAACCAGAAATAACCTCACATGCCTATGGTCATTTGATCGTTGAGAAAGAAACCAAAACCATGCAGTAGAAAAAGACAAAGCATTTTCAACTGATGTTGCTAAGTTGAGGTCTATAGTTAGAAGATTGAAAATTGATCCATTTTTATCTCCTTGTCCAAAGCTCTATTCCAAGTGAATCAAGGACTTAAAAATAAAACCAGATCTGAATCTAACAGAAGGTAAAGTAGGAAAAAGCCTCAGACACATTGTCATGGATGAAATTTTCCTGAATACAACACGAATGCCTCAGATTTTAAGATGAACAATTGACAAATTAAGTCTCATGAAACTGAAAAGCTTCTATAAGCAAAGGACATTGTTAATAGAACAAAATGCCAACCTACAGATGGGGACAAAAATCTTTACTAACCATACATCCTTTAGAGGGATGATATCCAAAATATACAAATAAATCAAGAAATTAAACTCTAGAAAAATAATTAACACAATAAAAAAATGATGTACAGAGCTAAAAAAAAATTTCTCAACTGAGGAATCGCGAATACTTGGGAAACACCTAATGAAAATGATCAACATCTTTAGTCATTAGGGAAATGCAAATCAAAACAACCTGAGATTATACCTTAAACCAATCAGACTGGATAGGTTGAAAACCTTAAAGGGGTGCAGATGCTAGTGAGAATGTATGGAAAGGGGAAGGCTCCTCCATTGCTGGTGGAATTGTAAGTTTGTACAACTAACCACTTTGGAAAACCTTCTGGTGGTTTCTCAGACAATTTGAAACAGTTTGCTCTAAAAACTTGGCTATACCAATTATGGGCATATATCCAGAAGATGGTCCAACATGTAACAAGCAAAAATGCTCTATTATGTTCATAGTAGCCTTATGTACAATGACCAGTAGTTGGAAACTACCCAGATGTCACTGAATAGAAGAATGGATATAGAAAATGTGGTACATTTACACAATGGAATAATAGTCATGTATTAAAAATGATGCCTTCAAAAATTTTGTAGGCAAATGGATAGAACTAGAAAATATCATCCTGAGTGAAGTAATCAAACCCCAAAAGACATACATGTTATATACTCACTGATAACTGGATATTAGCCCAAAAATCTCAGAATATCATGATACAACTCACAGACCACATGTAGTTCAACGATATGGAAAGCCAAATTGTGGATTCTTCATTTCCAGTTAGAAGGGGAACAAAATAATAATATCAGGGGAAGCAGGGAAAGGCAGGGGCATATTTGTGTCAGAAAGGAAAAGTGGCTGAGGAGGGGCTAGTTCAGGTATGGGAAGAGAAAGAAATACAAGGAGTCAGGAAAATGAATAGAAATATGTAGCATTGTGGGGTTAGGGAACTGGAGAACTACTAAAAGTTCCAGATCCCACTTGCACATGAAACAAAGAGAGTGCAAAGACAAAACCAAAAGAATTTTGTTACCACTGGATCATTACACTGAAAAAATAATAAAACAAAGAGATTTTCAAACTTAAATTTAAGAATGTAAGTCATCGGTACAACCATTCTGAAAATCAGTCTGGAGGTTCCTCAGAAAACTGGACATAGAACTGCCTGAGGATCCAGCTATACCTCTCTTGGGCATATACCCAAAAGATGCCCCAACATATAAAAAAGACACGTGCTCCACTATGTTCATCGCAGCCTTATTTATAATAGCCAGAAGCTGGAAAGAACCCAGATGCCCTTCAACAGAGGAATGGATACGGAAAATGTGGTACATCTACACAATGGAATATTACTCAGCTATCAAAAACAATGACTTTATGAAATTCATAGGCAAATGGTTGGAACTGGAAAATATCATCCTGAGTGAGCTAACCCAATCACAGAAAACATACATGGTATGCACTCATTGATAAGTGGCTATTAGCCCAAATGCTTGAATTACCTTAGATGCCTAGAACACATGATACTCAAGACGGATGATCAAAATGTGAATGCTTCACTCCTTCTTTTTTTTTTTTTTTTTGGAGCTTGGGACCGAACCCAGGGCCTTGCGCTTCTAGCAAGCGCTCTACCACTGAGCTAAATCCCCAACCCTTCACTACTTCTTTAAAAGGGGAACAAGAATACCCTTGGCAGGGAATAGAGAGGCAAAGATTAAAACAGAGACTGAAGGAACACCCATTCAGAGCCTGCCCCACATGTGGCCCATACATATACAGCCACCCAATTAGACAAGATGGATGAAGCAAAGAAGTGCAGGCTGAAAGGAGCCGGATGTAGATTGCTCCTGAGAGACACAGCCAGAATACAGCAAATACAGAGGCGAATGCCAGCAGCAAACCACTGAACTGAGAATAGGACCCCCGTTGAAGGACTCAGAGAAAGAACTGGAAGAGCTTGAAGGGGCTCGAGACCCCATATGTACAACAATGCCAAGCAACCAGAGCATCCAGGGACTAAGCCACTACATAAAGACTATACATGGACTGACACTGGACTCTGACCTCATAGTTAGCAATGAATATCCTAGTAAGAGCACCAGTGGAAGGGGAAGCCCTGGGTCCTGCTAAGACTGAACCCCCAGTGAACTGGATTGTTGGGGGGAGGGCAGTAAGGGGGGAGGATGGGGAGGGGAACACCCATAAAGAAGGGGAGGGGGAAGCGAGATGTTTGCCCGGAAACCGGGAAAGTGAATAACACTCGAAATGTATATAAGAAATACTCAAGTTAAAAAAAAAAAAAAAAGAGGAGCACCCTCATAAAAGCAGGGGGAAGGGGAATGGGAGAAGTGGGTTCCAGAGGAGAAACTCGGAAAGGGGATAACATTTGAAATGTAAATAAAATATCCAATAAAAATAAATAAATAAAAAAAGAATGTAAGTCATCATAAAAAAAACTTGAGAGTTAGCACATGAAGATTATATTAAACTTTCATTTAAAAATAAGCATACTTGCACACCTTTTATCTTTGACAAAGAAGCCAAAAACATACAATGAAAAAGAAATATCTTCAATAAATGGTGCCGGTCTAACTGGTGTGTAGAAAAATGAAAATTGACCCATATTTGTCACCATGCACAATACTCAAATCTAAGTGGATCAAGGATCTCAATATAAAACAGATAAATTGAATCTAATAGAAAAGAAAGTAGATAAGAGCCTAGAACTCATTGGCTCAGGTCGTATTTCCTAAACAGAACTCTTATGGATCATTCTCTAAAATCAAAAATTAATAAATGGGAACTTCTGAAACCAGAAAGCTTCTGTAAGGCAAAGGACATAGACAATAAGACAAATAGGCAAGCTACAATTTGGGGAAAAAAGTCACTAATCCCATATCCGATAGAGGGCTAATATCCAAAATATATAAAGAAATCAAGAAAATAACCCACCCAAAACAAAACAAAACAAAAAGCAAAAAAACAAAACAATCCAATCAAAAAATGGGGTGCATAAATAAGCAGAGGATTCATAATAGTGGATTCTCAAATGGGTGAGTAGCACATAAAGAAGTGTGCAAAGTCTTAAGTGATCAGGGAAATGATAATCAAGATGACCATGAAATTCCACCTTACAACAATCAGAATGGCTAAGATCTGAAATTCAAGTGACAGCCCATGCTGGTGAGGATGTGGAGAAAGAAACACTCCTCCATTGCTGGTGGGATTTCAAACTGGTTAAAACATTCTGGAAATAAATTTGAAGGTTCTTCCAAAAATTGGAAATAGATCTAACTGAAGACCATGCAATACCAATCTTGGGAATGTATGCAACAGGTTCCCCACCATTCCACAGAGGCATGTGTTCCATTATGTTCATAGAACCTGTATTTGTGATAGTCAGAACCAAGAAGTCCCACGACAGAAGCATAGATACAGAAAATGTGGTTCATTTACTCAAAGGAATTCTCAGCTATTAAAATGATAACATCCTGAGTTTTGAAGTCAAATAGATGGAACAAGAAAATATGCTGAGTGAACAAACTCAGACACAAAAGGACTCACTAATTATCACTAATAAGTGCATGTTAGTCAAAATAAAAAAATAAAAAAAAATTACAGAATACCCAAGAATCAGTACACAGAACTCAAGTAGATCAACAAGCAGAACATCCCAGTGAAGACACCTCAGTCCTACTTGGGAGGGATAAGAAAGCAACCACAGTGGGGAGGGAGAGTCTGTGAGGGAAAGAGGATGGGAGTGTGAGGAAGAGGGGAAGATGGTCTGTTATTGGCTGGGGGAAATGACTAGAACCATAAGGGACAGCAGTAAAAATGTAAAGAGGCAACCTCAGGAGGTAAGAAGTTGCCAAGACTCTCCAGAATGATATAGAGATATGGAATGTGATAGACTCTCAGGACTCAAAGTGAAGGGCCCTAGATAAAATGCCCAACAATAGGTAGAGTTAATCTGTGGAGTGCACTTCCAGCAGAAAGACCCCATCAAGTGTGGGATGGGGTTGCTATCCCACAGTCAAAACTCATCCATATTTTTTTCCTGTCTATAAGAACTGTGGGGATGGAAATGGAGAATCCATTTGATCTCAAAATAGGATCCAGATCAAGAAAGGGCCCCAAGCCATGATACTATTGCTGAGGCTATTGAGCACTCACAAAAAGGGACCTAACATGACTGACATCTTAAAGACCTACCAAGTAGCTGAAAAATCAGATACAGATATTTCTACCCATTCAATGAACAGAAGCTACTGATCACTGTTGTTGAATTAGGGAAAAGCTGGAAGAAGCTGAGAAGCAATTCAACCTTGTAGGTTGACCAGCAGTCTTAATTAACTTGGAAACACAAGATCTCTTAGACACTGTGTCACCAACCAGGAAGCTTGCATCAGCTAAAAGGAAGCCCCCAACACATATAAAGCAGAGGACTTCCATGTCTGGACTCAGAGTAGATGTACTTAACCCTAAAGAGATTGGAGGCCCCAGGAACTTTAAAGGTCTGGTGATGGGTGTGGGATGGGGACATACTCATGGAGACAGGGTGGGGGGTGGAAAGAAGAGGTATGGAATGTGGAACAGAAAAAAAAAGAATCTAGTATAAAATGTGATATTACTATTCATATTATATGCTTATTCTTAAAATAATAGTCATTTGACAGAAATAACTTAAGAATTATTGTCTTTGAAGAAAAATAAAAGGTCACATTTCATGCGTCAACACCAGGAGGTGTGAGGGTGGATAGAGTAGGAAGAACTGCAAATGTGCTAATTTTCTCAGCTTTTATGAGGGGGAGTGAATTAGTACTGTGCCATTTCTGAAGCTCATAACTGAGGAAACATAAACTTAAAACTTCTTCATCAAAATAGCATAAATATCTTAATTTTTGAAAAAATTCTGTAATTTAATTAGTCCTCAGATTCTGAAAAAAATAGTGAGCTGTAGAGATGGTATGCTTAGTAAGGTACTTGCTGTGAAAACATGAGTTCTTGAGTACCAATCATATAATTTCCCATAACTAATGTAAAAGACTGAGACAGCAATGAACACCTATGGTCTTTGCAATAACTAGTCAGTGATTACCTAGATAAATCAATGTGTTTTAAGCTGAATGGAGATGCTGTCTCAAAAATCAAATAGAATAGACACCTGACATCAGATCTTCTGGTAGTTGTTGCATATCCACACTCTCATCTACCTGCCTGCATTTACTTTATCTTCCAGCATGCCCATCATTACAATCATATGGTATAAGATACAGAACTCCAGGACTAGTTGGAAAACCCAATGTACTTTCTGAAATATCTGAAGATTAACAGAGCATACATCTAATCTTTGAGAAAGTTTACTATTAGACTTAGAAATTGTGCCTATACCTAGCAAAGGGAAGAGAATTATACCAACCTTGAACATCAACTTTAAATGTCTTTCTCTAAGGTCAAACACCATAATCATGCTGATTCCCTGCTACATAATTCTTTGGATTAGGATCGTCAGTATGGCCGTGGCATGGATTTCTTCCAGTCTGAATCAGTGCCTTGAACAGACCTTGGTCACTGGCTCTGCACCCATTCCTACAACACCAAAAGGAAGTCAGACTCCCAGATGCACTGAAACAGTCAGGATCAGAGGAAAGGCCACAACAACTGCCACCACACCCAGAGTAACTGGCTCCTGCAGGATCCAGAGATGCAGGAACCCGTATCTAGTCAGGGGCATGGGTTCCATCCAAATGGAACCAGTGACCTAAGCAGAACTTGGGTGCTGACCCTGCACCCAGTTCCAAGACACCCAGAGCAAACCTGACTCCTAGGTGCTCTGAAACACCCAAGATCACAGAATCACAGGATTACACAGGAAGCTTAAATCACAAGAGATCAGACAAAACCAGAAGTACTGGAGCTCTGACACACTCAAGATCACAGTTGAGGACATAACATTGTTCCCAATACAGAGCTTAACTGGTACCCCCACAGAAATCAGGGAAACACAACCCCCCCACACACACACCCCGAGGCACGGGTTCCTTCCAACTTGCACCAGTGCCTAGAGCAAACTCAAGTGGTTTGCTCCCCACACTCTCCTGGAAAACACTGAGAAAGCTTGACTCCCAGAAGCTCTGATACACCAAGGATCTCAGGTTCATAGTATCCCCAAATCACAGAATCACAGAGACAGTGGGACTCTTAGGAATTCTGAGAAAATGAGGATCACAGGTGGGATAGGCTCCAGTTAGGGACAGCAAGGACAGGTAGCATTACAGATAACTAAATTGTAAGAGGGAAGCACAAGAAGTCCCACATAATATAAAATATCCCTTGGTAAGACTTTAACCAAGCAAGTGAAAGATCTCTATGACAAGAACTTCAAGTCCCTTAAGAAAGAAATTGAAGAAGACCTCAGAAGATGGATTGACAGGATTAATATAGTAAAAATGTCCATTTTGCCAAAAGCAATCTACAAATTCAATGCAATCCCCATCAAAATTCCAACTCAGTCCTTCACACAATTAGAAAAAAACAATTTGCAAATTCATTTGGAATAACAAAGAAACCCAGGATAGGGCAAACTATACTCAACATTAAAATAACTTCTGGAGGAATCACCATCCCTGACTTTGAGCAGTATTGTAATGCAATAGTGATTAAAACTGTAAGGTATTGATACACAGACAGGGACGTAGATCAGTGGAATAGAATTGAAGACCCAGAAATAAACCCACACACCTATGGTCACTTGATCTTTGACAAAGGAGTTAAAACCATCAAATGGAAAAAACCTAACATTTTCAACAAATGGTGCTGGTTCAACTTGAGGTCAGAATGTAGAAGAATGCAAAACAATCCATTCTTATAACCCTATAAAAAGCTTCAGTCCAAGTGGATCAAGTATCTCCACATCAAGCCAGATACACTCAAATTAATAGAAGAAAAATGGGGAAAAGTCTCAAACACATGGGCACTGGGGAAAATTTCCTGAAATAAAACACCAGTGACTTATATTCTAAGATCAAGAATCAGCAAATAGGACCTTATAAAACTGCAAAGCACTGTAAGGCAAAGGATACTGCCATTGGGACAAATTGCAGACAAAAGATGGGGGAATGATCTTTACCAATCTTACATCTAATAGTGGGCTAATATCCAAAGTATACAAAGAACTCAAGCTGTTAGATTCCAGAGAGCCTAATAACCCTATTAAAAAATGGGACACAGAGTTAAACAAACAATTCTCAGCTGGGGAATATCGAATGGCTGAGAAGTACCTAAAAACAATGCTCAACATCCTCAATCATCATGAAAATGCAAATCAAAACAACCCTGAGATTCAACCTCACACGAGTCAGAATGACTAAGAAAAAAAATAAAGTGATAACAGATGCTGGTGAGGATATGAAGAAAGAGCAACACCCCTCCCTTGTTTGTGGGATTACCAACTGGTATAACCACTCTGGAAATCAGTCTGGAGGTTCCTCAGAAAATTGGATATTCCACTACCTGAGGACTCAGCTATACCACTCCTGGACATATACCCAAAAGAAGCTCTAACATACAACAAAGACACATGCTATACTATACTCATAGCAGTCTTATAATAGCCAGATTCTGGAAAGGAACCCAGATGTCCTTCAAACGAAGAAACAATACAGAAAATGTGATATATCTACTCATCTATCAAAATCAATGGCTTCATGAAATTCATAGGCAATGGATTGAATAAAATATCCTGAGTGAGGAAACCCAATCACAGAAAGACACACATGATATGCACTCACTGATAAGTGGCTATTAACCCAAAGCTTAAATTACCAAAGATACAATACACAGACCATGTGAAGCTCAAGAAGAAGGATGATCAAAGTGCAGAATATTCACTACTTTTTAAAAGGGGGAACAAAAATATTCATAGGAGTGGATATGGAGATAGAGTTTGGAGCAGCAACTGAAGGAAGGGACATTCTGAGCCTGTACCACATGTGATATAAGATTAATGAAGCTAAGAAGGGCATCATCCTGGCAGGATCCGGATATAGATGTCTCCTGAGAGACACAGTCAGAACATGTCAAATACAGAGGCAAATGCTAGTAGGAAATTACTTAACTGAGAAAGGGACCAACATTGGAGGAATTAGAGAAAGGATTGAAAGAGCTGAAGGGGCTTGCAACTCCATAAGAACAACAATGCCAACAAACCAGAGCTCCTAGTGACCAAACCACTCCCCAAAGACTATACATGGACTGACCCATGGCTCCAACTGCATATTTAGCAGAAGAAGGTCTTGTTGGGCACCAGTGGAAGAAGAGTAGCCCTTGGTCCTGCCAAGGTTGGACCTCCAGTTTAGGGGAATGTCAAGGGATGGTAACTGGGGAGGGGAACACCATTATAGAAGATGGGGAAGGGAGTGTGATAGGGAGCTTATGTCTGGGAATCCAGGAAAGCAAATAACATATAAAATGTAAATAAAAAGTACCCCCCAAAAAACAACCAAACAAACAAAACAACAAACAAAAAAAGCAATGATTACATGAAATTCTTAGGCAAATAAATGGAACTAGAAAATATGATCCTCAGTGAGGTAACCCAATCAAAAAATAACACATGTGGTATGCAGTCACTGCTAAGTAGATATTAGCTGGAAAGCTCAGAATACCCTAGGTAAAATGTGCAGACACATGAAGCTAAAGAAGATGGAAGACCAAATTGTGCATGCTTCAGTCCTTCTTAGAAGGGGGAACAAAATACTCATAGGTAGAAACATTGAGATAAAATGTGGAGCAGAGTCTTAAGGAAAGGACATCAAGAGACTGCATCTCATGGAGATCTATCCCATAAACACTCACGAAACCCAGGCACCATTACAGATAACAAGACGTGCATGCTTATAGGTGCATGCTATTTCTTTCACCTGAGCCTGACAAATACAGAGGCAAATGCTTGTATTGGGTCTGCAATGGAGGAGTTAAAGAAAGGACAAGGACTGAAAGAATTGCACAGGTTTTCTATCCCTTTGGAAGAACTATACTATCAACTAACAGATATCATGGAGCTCCCAGGGACTAAACCACCAACTAACGAATACATATTGACAGATGGAAGCCTCCAGAAGCATATGTAGTAGAGGATGGTCTTGTAGGGCATGAATGAGAGGAGAGGCACGTTGTCCTGTGAAGGCTCAATGCATCAGTGTAGGAGAATTCCAGGGTGGGGAAAAGGGAGGAAGTTGTTGGGTGGATAGGGAGCACCCTCATGAAAGCAGGAATATGGTGGATGGCATGGGGTTTGCAGGAGGAGAAACTGGAAAAATGGTATAACATTTGCTATGTTATTAAAGTAAATATCCAAAAAAGAAAATAATTTAAAATAAAAATATTCAATTTAAAATAATTACTACCACTAAATATAGATTAAAGTAAAGGATTGTCAGTGTGATAGCAACCATATCCTATTGTTTGAGATCTAGTTCCCAATAGTACACTTCTCAGAAAGTGAGCCACCAATCAAACAACATATATGCTCTGGTGCTGGTCTCATTCTAAGGTAGAAATCATTCAACATGGTGCAGAGATTTAATGAGATGCTTTTCCTTCATCCACGTGTTCATATCAAAATTCCCTCAGACTCTTATAACCAGGTATAAGGAAGAGGTAACTTGCTAGAAGTGCCAGGAAGGGCTTAGATACTGCCATTTCTTCCTTAGTCATGCAGAATAAAATCTCCACAAATTTCATGTTTCCTCTGTTGACCTATGACATTAGTTCTTGCTGGGACCCTGGGATCTGCCCTCTATGAGTTTTTTGTATTACTGTTTCCTATTTGTAGGAGGTTAATATGCAGGTTGTAGATGCACTCTTTCTCCAGTTAATTCCTATTATGTAGAGAAGTTTTGTTTTAAAACATATGCTATACATTTATAAATGTTATGTATTATTCTCTGGCAATAATCAAGTCATAAAATTTAAAATTATTAAACCACATTGAATTATTGAAAGACAACTATAGAACTAACAGAAAATTTAAAAATCATAAAGATTACTACAAAGATGCATGTACTTAGAGCCTTTAATCACAATTTAAAATAAAGTATAAACAAAAGACAATATTTGGAAAAAATATTTTGAAACTCGGTTTATGTAACATAGTTTGACCAGATGTATTTCACTAATCTCTCTTTTTACCTTTCTCCTATTACTGGTTCCTTTGCATTCCAACAGATGATGATTCTTCTTCTTCTTCTTCTTCTTCTTCTTCTTCTTCTTCTTCTTCTTCTTCTTCTTCTTCTTCTTCTTCTTCTTCTTCTTCTTCTTCTTCTTCTTCTTCCCCTCTCTCTCTCTCTCTCTCTTTCTCTCTCTGTCTCAGACACATTCACAATTATGAACATATACATATTTATACATATATATATATATATAAATGTGACATTAATTCATTCTAAACTGATTAATTTTACTTAACTTAATCTTCAAAGAGGGTTTCAAAACCCTTTTTTTCATTTTATACCTCATTTTTTTGGAAATATGACAACTCATTGGACTTTAATCTTGGCTAATAGTCTTGACCTTCCTGTCTCAACTACACCATGATCTAGGGATATGGACTTTGGCCCTGTTCCTTGGATAGCAAGTATTCCTACTGTTGAGCTCCATAGTTGTGCTTGCCTATAGGATTTTATGTATTTCACATGCACGTGAAACCTGATGAAAGTCAGAAGATGGCATTTCAATGGATACCAGTGGAACAGGGTTACTGGGGATTGTAAGTCATTATTATTGAAATCAAGCTTAAGTCATCAAGATCAGTGAGGACATATGGTGGTATTTATATGCTTGTTCCAGGCTTTAGCACTAGTAGTAAGTGTGGCTTTGATAGAGTAGGCGCAGGTCTGATGGAGGAAGTATGTCACTGTGGGTCTGTCCTTAGTCTTCTGTTTCTAACAGATATAGATGTAGAACTCTCATCTCTTTCTACAGCTCTATGCCTGCCTGGATTCTGACATGTTTCCTGCCATGATGATAATGAAATGAACTTCTGAACCTGTAAAGAGCTCCAATTCTATACTGTCTTTTATTAAAAGGTTTCCTATCATGATATCTCTTCATTGCAGTGGAAACCCTGACTAAGAAAGCACATTTAAGTAGTGAGACATCTCTCCATCCTCCATACCTTATGTTTTCTTACAAGATGATACCTGGGCTACATGAGTTTGGCCAAATGAGCTTTCTGGTGCCCTTTTATATATCATATGAGAATCTGCAACTGAATTTAACCCTTGTGAAGGTACGTGTGTTTTTATGAGTATGGAATTTATAACTGTAATGTTTTTTAGAAGCTGCCTCTTCCTCCAATTCAAGCCCTGTCAGCAGATTATATAGATGAGGCTTTACCCATTCCATACTAGCTGAATAAACAGCTGTATTTATGTTAACTGAGTCTTCTGGTTCTCATGACTTTTCTTTCCATTTTCCCACTCTCTTTTGATTCTTCTATATTTTTTTTGCTTTGAGATAAAGTGTATTTATTCTTATTAGAATGCTCTCTTTCACTGTTGTACTCAGAGGCAGCTTCCATTCTGAAAATTTTTCTATAAGTCTGAACTTCATATTCTTTTACTGGAAACTCAGTGTTAGTGTTCTTGAGGACTCCTGAACCATTTCAGCTATTTTCTTTGTCTTTTCTTCAGTGATTTTCTTTTGCTTTGGTTTTCATCTGGCCAGTCAAAAAGTACTTTTATAAGGTCCATATGGCATTAAGTATAAGCTAAGTTTGTAAAATGTTATAGTACTATATTCATTCAGTCATTCCTCCTTCTCAGGAAATTATTTTGAATATTTGTTGATGTGTTTGATAGTTCCACACAGTTTTTGACTCTATTGTGTGCCTTTTTTCTTTCCATTCTCCTTTCTTCATGGTCCTTTCTTTAATTTAACTGATAGTCTCTTATTACTGTTAAGTTTGCATCTGGAAGCCTCTGGTATTTCTTCTCAATTCAAGCATTGGGACAACTGAGAAACTTCTACCCACAAAACCCTGGACCAATAATGTTTCCTGCCTATAAGATATGCTAGGGTAATGGTGCTATAGAACTTGTGGAGAGGACAACAAGTTTTTGGTTTAATTTGAGGCCCATATGGCAATATGCTCTATATTGCCTTGTGTTCTATACTGCCCAGGCTCTATACTGTGTCAATGGCCAGAAACCAGAGAGAGGATATCTAAATTACTAAAGTAGGTTGAAATAGAGCTAGTGAGAAGAAGAAGAAGAAGAAGAAGGAGGAGGAGGAGGAGGAGGAGGAGGAGGAGGAGGAGGAGGAAGAGGAGGAAGAGGAGGAGGAGGAGGAGGAGAAGAAGAAGAAGAAGAAGAAGAAGAAGAAGAAGAAAGAGGAAGAAGAAGAAAGAAGAAGAAAGAAGAAATGAAAAAAGAAAAAGGAGAAAAGAAGATATATATATATATGAACTGTAAAATTTTTATTAGCAATTCTAATTTTCATTCATAATTCTAATATATGTCCTCAACAGAAAGTTATGTATATGAACACCATACTATACACACATACATATTTCTGTGGCATTGCTTATAAATTCAACACTAATGTAATGCCAACTCCGCTGAATAACTTTCCTCACAACTAATGAACCAAAGAATTTTATACTGTGTAAAAGAAATGAACACAGCAGTATGGTTAACATGTATGAACTAATTACCAAGAAGGAAGCAAGACTTAGTTTCATTATACAGTATGATTCTATGCATGTCAATTTTTATATTGTGCAAAACTAATTTATGTTATTTAAAGATGCATTTATACTATCACACGCAAAATTAGAGTAATAAACTAGCAAATCATATTTGTCTCCAGACAGTATTCCTCTCTTGCGATTCAGTCTGTTGCTATGTATTATAATGCTAAATACTGGCCTCTACGGTCTGGTTGCTTTCAAGCCATATACAATCCTCACATATATGTATCTAGCAATACTATGTGAACTTGATTCTTATTAAAACTACCAATTGAATAAAGATGTCAACAGCCTGTAGCTATTCAGAATAAAAGTAGTTGGGGTTTCAGTTCCTGGGCTTAGTGGCTGAGGAGAATCCCAACAGAGAGATAGAGAGTGGAAAGAGAAGATCATGAGGTAAGGCATCATGAGAACTGGCCATGAGGGCTAGCCACTAGCAGTAAGAGTGGCACAGATATACATACATAAATATATATACATATACATATATGTATATATTTGGAAGGGAATTATCAAGGGTAGATAACTACTCCGCTCTAATTCTAATTAAGGCTTATTTTAAACATAAATATTTTGGGTCTTTATGTAGAAACCATATGATCAATGGTTACATATTTATTACAGCTTTCACTTACATTGTTTGTATTAGTTAAAGGCAGTATCAGTTCAAATAATCTATCTTAAGGGTATAAACCATATTTCCTGTCTTTCGCTCAGAAGGATTTCTGAAATCTTGGACATCTCCTTAACCTGTGCCTTAAAATGTGTTCTGGGAGCAATTTGGTGCTTCAGCAGACAATGCACTTACAGTATACAAGAATTTATTTGATTCTCAGAACACAAGTAATAGGCTTCACATCGGGGGACAGGCTGGATTACTACACTAGTGACAATTTTTGAGCTGCTCATCTAGAATGATACATAATCTCAATAAACTAAGCTGTGAGAGACAAACAGTGGCACTCTATAACAACCACAAGTCTATTTGTTTATGTATAAAGATGTGCCCACCTAGACTTTCATGTGCACAACTTGAATGAACATCACAATTACATGCAAAATAAATCACCAACTATAATGTCATTGACCTATTCCCAAAGTCATTTCTATAGGCTCTTTCAGTTGAACTTTACTGGAGAGATGTCAGAATGTGCCTGCTAGATCACCTCTCTGTATATTTCACATTATTATTTATGCTCAAATTATTTCTCTGCCCCTTGAAGACACTTCATCTCTTTTAGACCTCCATTTTTTAGTGCTTTTACTCCTATTTCTTCATTGGCTTGAGGTAGTAGTCCATAATTTATTTCTTCCTTCTTCCCTTCCTACTTCACTCCACATAGTCTCCTGTGTTTCCTGTTACATTTTGTTACATAGTTAACTCCTCAGTGCAGGGGATATAGGGATGTAACACCATGGCCAGTTTATGAGTTCTGCTTATCTGGTCATACACAGGGCTTTTTACAGGCCAGTAAAACTGCACACATTGAACACATACTAAGCTCCTTGATGGTTCTAAAACTCATTAATCCTTGGATAATAGAAGGAACAGCAATTTTCCTGAGCTTCACTGTCTCTCATGTCTTACTCCCAATTTCCTTATTTTCCAATTATATAACATTGAGCATGGTGTGGCCACAAATGCCAACAAACTGAAGGTCTGACTGTGTTGTCCAATGATTTTAGAGCAATATTTCATCCAGTCACTTTACACTTAGTCACTAACTTTGCTCCTTACTTTGATTGTAAAAAAAAAGCAATACTACACAGGTCATTAAAACATACCCGTCTCTGGAAGACAGCTACTTTACAGACCTTTTTCCTACTGATGAATTCTTGTTCTTGACTCCCTTTTCACATACGGCTTAATTGATTGATCATCCAGTTTTAAAATTATATTTCAGACACAAGGATCATATTTTCATTAGACTGCTTTTTTTCTCTTCCTGCATGGAAGTCCATCCAGGTGGCTTAATGTTAAAAAATATACTGATAAAAAGACTGACTTTATTCCAAAAATCAACAGAAGTGAAAAGCACAAAAGAATCTTATTTATGGATAACATATAGAGCATTCCAAATGGGTTTTCTTCTAATGGGAGATGGGTCAAATTATGCATTTGTGTTGTATTAATACTGATAATCAGATTGGCAATATCTGGAATCACATAGAAGATACACTTTTATGCAGGTCTTGGAGGAAGAGTCTAGATTAGGTGAACAGAGGTGCCATGAGGCATTCTTGAAGTTGGTGATGCCATTCCATGTGTCAGGGTACAGAATTTAACAAAAAGGAAACTTAATTTGATCACCAGCATTTCCCTTTTATTTGTTCCTGACAGATTTGCAGATGTGAGTAACTGCTTTCATCTATCCATGCTGTGCAATATTTGACTGGAACTGAAATTAAAAAAAAAAAATCCGGGTTGGGGATTTGGCTCAGTGGTAGAGCGCTTACCTAGGAAGCGCAAGGTCCTGGGTTCGATCCCCAGCCCCGAAAAAAAAAAATCCTCTTTCCTGTCAGTCCTTTGATATCAACAATAAGAAAAGTAAATAATTGAGCATGTTTTATTTACAATAGTTTATTCAATCCCTCTTCACAGAATCCCCATCCCCATTTATCCCTTTCCTCCTCTGAGAACAGAGAGCCCACCCCTGGGCATCACCTCACCATACGATATAAAGTCACTACAGGACTAGGGACATCCCCTCCCATGGAGTCCAAATAAGGAATCCCAGTTATGTGAATAGGATTAATGGGCAAGCAACAGATTCAGGAACAGCTTTCTTTCCAGTTGTTGAAAAAACCATATAACAATGAAAATGGACATCTGATAGATATGTGCATGGTTGAGGGTTAGGTCCAGCATATTCTGGTAATTTGATTGGTGGTCCAGTTTCTCAGAGGCTCCAGAGGTCCAGGTTTGTTGACTCTGTTTATCTTCTTGTGGGGTCCCTACCACCTTGGGTCCCTCAACTATCCATTCCTGCTTTTCCATAAGAAACTTGAGCTCCATCTAATGTTTGACTGTGGGTCTTTACATCTGTTTCTGATAGCTGCTGCATAGAGCTTCTCAGAGGACAGTTATGTTAGATCCTGTCTGCAATGATAAAAAAAGTATTCTTAGAAATATCAGAGATTGTTTCTTGTCCATGAGATGGTACTCAAGTTGAGTCAGACATTTATTGATTAGTTCCTCAGTTTTGCTCCATCAATTTTCCTTCATTTCTTGTAGATAGGACACATGTGGAGTCAAAGTTTTGTGGGTTGCTTGGTGTATTTATCCCTCAATGGAGTGTCCTGTCTGTCTATACAGCATGGCCACTTCATGATATATATATATATATATATACCACTTCTGGGAGTCTCAGCTAGGGTCACACTCAATCCCAGGTCTCTGGCAAGTCCTAAGATGCTCCACCTCCATTCAGATGATATTCTTTCTCTCCTCTTGACTCCTACACTTAGTTCCCATCCCTGCTCCCAGCCCCATCCCCACTTCCATCCAGTTGCCTCTTTCAGTCCAACTCTGATGTTTACTTCAATTTTCTTCTGTGATAGATTCAAACATTCTCCCTTAGGTGATCCTAATTATTTGCCTTTTTGGATCTGTGTTTTTTAGCATGGTTATCCATTATTTCATGGTTAATATCCATTTCTAAGTGAGTACATACAATGCGTATTCTTTGGGGTCTAGGTTACCTCACTCAGTATATTTTTTAATTACCTCCATTTCCTGCAAAATTCATGGTATCCTTGTTTTTACAGATGCACATCATTCTGTGGTGAAAATGAACCCCATTTTCTAATCTATTCTTTATTATAGGGACACATGGTTTGTTTACTGTTTCTGGTTATTATGATCAAAACTGCTATTAACATAGTTGAGCAAGTGTTCTCGTTCAATGAAAAAGCATTTTTTGTATATATGCCCAGGGATGGTATACTGGGTCTTGTAGAACTACTTCCAATTTTCTCAGAAATGACCATATTGATTTCCATAGTAATTGTAAAAGTTTGCACTCCCACCATCAATGGAGGGAGGAATGTTCTCCTTAGGCCACATCCTCACTAGCATATGCTGTCCCTTGAGATTATAATCTTAGCCACTTTGATGAGTATAAATTCTAATCTCATAATCAAATTGTATTTTTTAAACATGTTTAATTTGAAGTCAAGTGGCCATCTTGACTGTTCTTAAGATTGTATTTATTTAGTATACATACAGTATTCGGCTTGCATGTAAGCCTACAGACAAGAAGAGGGCACACTATTTTATTATAGATGGTTATATGCCACCATAAATTTGCTGGCAATTGCACTGAGCACCTCTGCAGGACCAGCAAGTGCTCTTAACCTTTCTTAGCTATGTACTCATTCCTATTAGTGTTCTTCAGAGTCTAGCCGCAGAGAGATGTTTAGCCTCAATCTTTTAGAATTGAATAAGCCAACATATCTAAAAAATAATGAGTATTACCTGAGAAAATGACAGTTCCTTCATGCATACATATTGGTTATGTTCTTTAAATTTAGAGGTATTATGTCCACAACAGCTTATGCTCAGGGCCAGTGCATCCAGACTCAGAGAGACTGTATAGTCTGTTCTTTAAGGACAAGACTGGTTTCTCTTTGTTGTTAAATAAATGAATTGGAAATATATGATTTCTTTGGAGACTCAGGTAATAATGATGTTTTACTGGGACAGACTGGTGAAATAGTACTTTACCAAAACAGACACAAGAAAGAATATTTTGCTGAGGTAGACACAGGAACGAGGATGTTTTGCTAAATCAGACAAGTGAAAGTAGGTTTTCCTGAAGCAGACACAGGTGAGAGGATATTTTGCTGAAGCAGACACGTGAAAGGATGTGTGATAAATGGAAAGAATATAAATATGATAACAGATAGTGGAACAAGGACCTAGCATTCGTTCACTTTGCTCTTTCTTGATAATTGTCACTGTCAATGATCTGCAATTGGTTGGTGTTGCACTTTGTTGCTGATGTTTGCTTGCCCTGACTTCACATAGAAAACTAAACCAAAGATCATTTTTGTTTGCTTGATTGATTTTTTGTTTGTTTTTTGGAGGCTTCTTGCTGCTTTCATAACTTGCACTAATTTTGCAGAACCTCAGTATTTGCTCTTGACCAAGCTACCACAGCTGATTCATGTGCGGTGTCTGATGAGTGGACTGGATTGAAGCTAATGATTTGTATTTGTTGGTTTGCTAGTTTATGGAATTGCTGATATTCTGACAATGAAGATTAGAATGTCCTAAAGAATATTGCTGAACAGCACTCTTTTTACATATCTTAATAACTTTTATATTTGCTACCTCTGGTGGGCTAGAAAGGAGGACAACATATTGAAGAACCCTAATTTAAGTATGTTTTGAAAACTTTAAGCTTACACATTTCAAAAAAAAAAAAAAACTTCAATGATGGTTGATGGATACAGCTACCAGTTCTCCACAATTTCCTCATTTTCAGTGATGTTGGAGGGTTACTCCAGCTTTCACAGTTGCCATCCTGGATTACTAAGCAATTTGTAAATGGTAATACAAGAAATAAAAACTTCAGGCACAGTTTACTCAGAAATTTTTAAGTAAAAGTTAAACGCAAACCCTATTTGTATATCAATATGCCATTGAGTACAATGAGTACGTATCATTAGTATTTTACTCTGGCTTTTTGAACATTGCTTTCTCTTATTATGTCTTTATTTTTTTAATCTGGAAAGAACCCAGATGCCCCTTAGTAAAGGAATGGATACAAAAAGTATCGTACATCTACAAAATGAAGAACTACATAGCTATCAAAAATAGTGACAACATGAAATTCATAGGCAAATGGATGGAACTAGAAAATATCATCCTGAGTAAGATAATCCAATCAAAACACACACACACACACACACACACACACACACACACACACACAGACACACACACACGGTATGCACTGAGAGATAAGTGGATTTTATCCTGAAAGATCAGGTTACCCAAGTTACAATCAACAGACCACATGAAGATCAAGAAGAAGGACAACTAAAGTGAGGATGCTTCAGTCCTTGTTACAAGGGGGAACAAAAAATATTCATAGGAGGAGATATAGACACAAAATAAAGAGCAAAGACTGAAGGAATGGCTATTCAGAGCCACCCACACCTGAGGATCCAGTCCATATACATACAGCTCCCAAACCCAGACAATATTGCTGAGGCCAATAAGTGCATGCTGACAGAAGCCTGATATAGCTGTCTCCTGAGAGACTGTGCCAGAGCATGACAAATATATTGGCAAATGCTAACAGTAAACCATTGTCCTGTGAAAGGAATCTCTATTGGAGGAGTTTGAGAAAGGATTGAAGAAGCTGAATGTGTTTGCAACCCGATAAGAACAGTATCAACAAACCAGTGCTCTCAGGGACTAAACCACTACCCATAGAGTACACATGGACAGACCCATGGCTCCACCTATATATGTAGTAGAGGATTGCCTTATTGGACCCAGGTGGGAGGAGAAGCCCTTTCTTTGTCCTGCCAAGGTTGGATCCCCCACTGTAGGGCAATTTCAAGGTAGGGTGGCAGGAAGGGATGGGTGGTTGGGGAGGGGGAACTCCTTCATTAAACAAGTTGAGTGGGGATGGGATAGGGTGTTTATGGACAGGAAACCAGGAAAGGGGATAACATTTAATATGTAAATAAAAAAAATCCAATAAGTAAAAAAACAGAATAGCTTTAAATGCAATGTGTCTCATAAATAAAATAAAAAAGAAATATGATCATCTCATTAGATGGCAAAAAAGTCTTTTATAAAACTCAACTGCTCTTCATGATAAAAATTTCGGTGAGTTTAGTGATACAAGGGGCATACCTAAATGTAAAAAAGGAAAATTGAAGCAAGCCTATAACCAACACCATATTTAATCAAGAGAAACTCAAAGCAATTCCACTAATTATAGGAAAAAACCAGGCTGTCCTCTCTCTTTATACCTATTCAAGTACTCTATTCAATATAGTACTTGAAGTTTTATCTAAATCCATAAGGCAACTGAACTTGTTCAATGGGATAAAAATTGGAAAAGTAGAAGTCAAAGTATCATGTTTAGATTACAGTTATTGAACATTTTCAGCAAACTGGATTGATACAAAATTAATAACTAAATAGATAAATAGGTAGGTAGGTAGGTAGATAGATAGATAGACAGACAGACAGACAGACTAGTAACCCTGATGTTTACAAATGACAAATGGAATGAAGAAAAATTCAGGAATAAAATATTCTTCACAATAGTCTCAAATAACATATATATATATATATATATATATATATATATATATATTAACATAACTCTAACCAAGCAAGGAAAAGACTTGTGCAGTGGAACTTTAAAGTCTTTAAAGAAATAAATTGAAGAATATATCAGGATATCGAAAGGTCTCCAATTCTCATGGATTGATAGGATTACCATATAAAAATGGCTAACCTACCAATAGCAATCAACAGATTCAATGCTATACTCAGCAAAATTCTAACACAATACTTTGTAGACCTTGAAGGGAGATTTCTCAATATCATAAGTATAGCTAAAATAATCCTGAAAAGTAGAATGACTTCTGGAGAGATTATAGTCCCTGATTTCTAGTTGTAGTATAGAACAATTGTTGCAGCAAAATTAAAATAAGAGATTTCTTTTACTCTGCACTAGTGCCTGCATATTAGTGTCCCATGACATTTGTTAGATATTTTAATCTCAGTCAGCAAAACATCTCACCTGCTTAGTTCCAACCCAAATGCTGATGGCTACTCTCTGACCCTGGCAAAAATCTCTTTACCCATCTAGTTCCCAAGGCAGGTTGCTACTATACCAGACATACACATTCCAATTCCATGATAGTCCAGTGTGTCCAGCCACTAAACACCCTCTTGAGCTCAATTAAATTGCCACACGAAAGAACACAGAACACAATAAGCTCTGATCCAGTTGATAAGATAGAATTGCTCACCTAGACATAGAAAGCCTTGTATACATCCATCCTTTAAGAAAATTCATAACAATATGTAAATGTGAAGAGAAGAATCTAAATATCCGCCTTCATGTTCTCTCCACTGCTTCTTCCTCTTGCTGTAATCTCCTCCTCTTCCCTAAAACTTTTTCCACACTCATGTGTCCTTCTCATCCAGTGATAGGCCTCTTTCCACCATGTACCTGCATTTTCCTGCATAATGACATTATCCTACAAGTAATAAGAGTGGTATTAGCATAGAAGCTGACATGTCAACATGTGTTGATTAATGGAATCAAGTTGAAAGGACAGGCATAAATTCAAAAACCCATAGGCATCTAATTTTTTTCAATAAAAGCCGGAAACACACATTTGAATAAAGAAAGCATTGCAAAAAATGGTAATGATGTATGTGAATGTCCACATTATAGAAGAATGCAAATACATGCATATGCATTACCCTGCATAAAACTCAAGTCCATTTGGATCAAAGATCACAACATAAAACCAGTCATGCTGAGCCTGATAGATGAAAAAATAAGAAATAATCTTGAATACATTGGCACAAAGATCACTTTTAAAAACAGAAACCCAGTAGTAGTGTAAGCCCTACTTAATTAATAAATGGGGCCTCAAGAAACTGAACAGTCACTGTAAAGCAAAAATCATAGCCAACTTGACACAGCAGTAGCAGCAGCTTTTTAATAGTAAAAAGGAATTTACCAATTATATTTGATAGATGATCAAATTATATTAGGAACTAGATATCAAAAACAAAATAAAGCAATTAAAAATGAAGTATAGGTTAACTTTGGTTTTGATACACCTTTAATCCCAGCCCTGGGGAGGCAGAGACTGGCAGAGGTACACACCTCTCTGAGTTCCAGTCTTACCTTGACTACAGAGTGAATTAAAGGACAGCCAAAGCTACATAAAAATAAAATAAAATAAAATAAAATAAAATAAAATAAAATAAAAGAGGGTATTCATTGGACAGTGTTAAACAGATAATTCTCAATGAGGAATACAAAATGCGTGAGATACACTTCAAGAATTGTTCAACATCCTTAGTCATCAGGGAAATGAATATCAACAGCTAGTCTCAGATTCCATCTTAAATTTTTGAAAACAGCTAAGATTGGTAATACTAGTGAAATTGCATGCTGGCATGGGCATGGAGCAAAAGGAACCCACCTGAATTAGGGTAGAGATTTGCATAGCTCCTATAAAAATCAATCTGTTGGTTCTTCAGAAAATGGGGAATTGATGTACCTCAAGACCCAGCTATACTAAACAATATGATCACTAAAATCCCTCATAAGAATGCTTGTTAGCTTGGGTTTTAGTTGATTCCAGAAATAAGTTAGTTGACAACCAAAATTAGGTCTCAGATATTCAACTCTTTTCAATATGACACAAGTACAGATCTTCACCTTGCATTTTATTTCCAAATTAAAACCAGAAAACAGCTCATAGTTTCAATTACCAAGGTATAACTACTCCATGTACAGTCTCAAATGTATTATGTATATCTGTATATAAGCAAAGTCCATTGAGGAACGCTTAGCCTTTTAAATATGAAAATATAAATTTACATTTCATCCCTAATGTTTCAAGTAATGCTATATTACGTGATAAAGAACTATAGGAAAAGAGACATAAATATCAGTTCAATATAGACGCATATATTCATAAACATTTTTTTTTTTGGTTCTTTTTTTTCGGAGCTGGGAACCGAACCCAGGGCCTTGCGCTTCCTAGGTAAGCGCTCTACCACTGAGCTAAATCCCCAGCCCCCATAAACATTTTTATTCACTTTACATCTTGATCCCTGTTCCCTTTCTTGGTCCCCCCTTCCAACTGACCTTCCTTACATCCACCTTCTCATTCTCCACTGAGATTCTGGAGGTCACCTGAGTATCTCCCTACTTTGGTACATCAAGTGTCTGCAGGGCTAGGAGTTTCTTCTTCCTCTGCGGCCAGACAAGAGAGTCAGTTATGTAAACTGATTCCACAGACAGACAAGAGTTACAGGGATAGCCCGCAGTCCACTTGTTCATGACCCATATGAAGAAGTGGTACATCTGTTACATATGTATTCCCTATAGACTTTTTTGTTGGTAGTTCAATATCTGAGAACCTTTTAAGGTCCAGTATACATGATTCTGATAATCTTCTTGTGGAGTTCCTATCCTCTTTTGGTCCCTCTATCCTTTCTCTAACTCTTCCATAAGAGTACCTAATCTCCATCCTGTATTTGGCTCTGGGTTTCTGCATCTGTCCATCTTTTTGCTTCAGCTTCATGGTGGAGTCACTCAGAGAATAGCCATGCTAGACTACTATATAATAGAGCATCATTAATAGTGCTGGGGATTGGTATTTGATCACGGGCTGTGTCTCTAATTGGGCCAATTCTATATATATGTATATATATTTACTTGTCCATTCTCTCAGTCTCTGCTCCAACTCAGCCCTTGCATTTATTTTAGGCCAGATAACATTTGGGTTGAAAATTTTGTGGGTGGGTTGTTGTCCCTATCATTCCTATAGTATTCTTGCTCGGTTCTTCAGGTTCCATATCCACTCTGCTGTGAGTCTCACCATTGATTGTTGGGAGCCTTCCCTATCCAAGGTCTCTAGTATGGCCTTGAAATGAAACCTGCTCCACTGAATACCAGCTTCAGATTTCCATTCATTATTATGGACATCTGGCAGTCTCCTGTCTCTCCTCAAAAATGAATGTGAAAACCCCACAATTCTCCTTCCCAACCCCTCTCCTACCCAGGTTACTCATTCCTCGAGCCTCTCATGATTATTTAACTCCCCCTTCAAAGAAAGATTCAAAAATTCTTGATTGGGCATTACTTCTTTTTACCTTTTTTGATTCTGTGGAGTTTAGCATGGATATCCTGTATTTTACGGCTAATATACACTTATAGATGAGTATATACCATGCATGCTTTTGCGTACTGACTTATTTCTCTAAGAATGATATTCTCAACCTCCATCCATTTGCCTGCAAAGTTCATGATGACTTTGTTTGTAATAGCTGAATAGTTTTACATTGTATATACGATCCAAGTTTTCTTTGTTCATTTTTTAGTTGAGAAACATCCACATTGTTTAAAGTTTCTGGCTATTTTGAATAAAGTTGCTCTGAATATAGTTGAGCAAATATCTTTGTCAGATGTTGTAGCATATTTTGGGTATATGTCCAAAAGTGATATAGCTGAGTGTTGGGTAGAACTATTCCCCGTTTTATGAGAAACTGCAAAATTGATTTTTAAAGTGATTGGAAAACTTCACATTTCCTCCAGTAAAGGAGGAGTGCTCCCTTCATTCCCTGTGTTCATGAGCATGTGACATCACTTGACATTTTGATCTTAGTCATTCTGACTGGTATAGGATGTAATCTAAGTCTCATTTTGATTTGTATTCCTCTGGTGACTAAGGACTTCAAACATTTCTTTAAGTGCTTCATGGCTATTCAGGACACCTCTGTAGAAAGTTCTCGGTATAGATCTGTATACCATATTTAATTGACTTATTTGGTTTGCTGGTGTCTAACTTAAGTTCTTCATATATTTTTTATATTACCTCTATGTAAGATGTAAGCTTGTTGGAGATATTTTCCCAATAGGTAACCTGTCAATTTGTCCAAATGACAATATCCTTTGCCTTACATAATTTTTTTTGTTTCATGAGGTTCCTCCTTATTAATTGTTGGTCTTAGAGCATGAGCTATTTGTGTTCTGTTCAAGAAGTTGTCTCTTGTACCAAGTAGTTTAAGACTGTTCCCCACTTTCTGTTCTAATAGATTTAGTGTATCTGGTTTTATGTTGAGGGCTTTGATCCACTTGTATTTGAGTTTTGTATATGGTGATATAATGGATCTATTTGCACTTTTTTCATACAGACATCTAGTTAGACCAGCACTATTTGAGGAAGAGGCTTTCTTTTTTCTATTATGTTTTTGCATTCTTTTGTAATAATACTCCATTAAAATCATAAATAATATTAGATATTAGATATTAGAATGGCCACTCCTGTGAACATTTAATTGGAAAATATTTTCCACACTTAACTCTGAAGTAATACCCATCTTTATTGCTAAGGAATGTGTCTTGTATGTCACAGAATGATGGCTCCTATTTTTGCACCCATTTTGTTAACCTGTATTTTTGTATTGGAAGTTTGAGTCTATAGATTTATACATATATTACTGGACAGTGATTGTTACTTATTATTATTTTGATCTTGGTAGTGTTTGTGTGTGTGTGTGTGTGTGTGCATGTGTGCATGTGTGTGCACTATATTTGTGGATAAATACTTTAAATTTGAATATTTCTTAATATATGTCATCTTCTCATTTTTGGTAATTGAGAGAATATTGCTGTGTACACTGGTTTAAGTTGACATCTGTTTGTTTTTTATTTATTTGTCTTTTCAGTTTGAACAATATCTGTTTAGGCACTCATAGCACTTAGAGTTTGGGTGAGAAGTCAGGTTTATCTCTGATGGTCTTCCTTTGTATATTACCTGGACATTTTCTCTTGTTGTTTTCATTATTGATTCTTTGTTTTATTGACTTTTCCTTATGTTCATTACATGGTAGCTGGATTTTTTTCTCGTCCACTCTAGTTGCTGTTATATAAGCTTCTTGAATGTTTTAGGCATGTTTTTCATAGATTTGGAAAGTTTTCTTCTATGTTTTTGTTGAAAATATTTTCCCATAATTGAAGCTGGGACTCTTCACTTTGTATTCATGTTATTCTTACATTAGGATATTTCATGGTGTCTTAGATTTCCTGGTAGTTCATGTCAAGAATTGTTTAGGTTTAACATATTCTTTGCTTGATGTATCATTATTTTATATTGTGTCTTCTATGCTTGAGATTCTTTTGTATGTATTTTGTATTCTGTTGGTTAGGCTTGAATATCAAGTTTTTTGTTCTATTATCTGAGTTTTCCATCCCCAGGGTTCCTTTAATTTATTTTTCATTTATTGCTTCTATTTTCATTTTCAGGTGCTTGATGGTTTTATTTATTTCCTTAAACTGCAAAGTTGTGTTTTTTGTAGTTCTTTAATTGATTTGTTTTCTTTTTAAAGGCCTCAATCTCTTTGGATGTATTTTTATATATTTTTAAGGTAATTATTCATTTTCTCTTTAAAGGTTTCTGTCATCGTTATAAGATTGGATTCAAGGTCATCTTCATGTGTTTCTATTGTATTAGAATCTCCAGGGCTTTCTGTTAAAGGCTAGCTGTGGTTTCAAGTTCCTTTTTTTGACCTTTCCTTTTGTTATGTTCTTCTGATTGGGCTGTTAGCCATCTGGATAATTTTAGCTCCTGAATGTTCCTATTGTAGTAATTAAGTATTGGGAGGGTGCCTATATTCAATGATCCTAGTGTGGCAGGACTCTGATGGATATCACTGGGCTGTGTGGTTCAGTATCAGCACTTCTGATAAAAGTGGACAGAAAGTTACCCAGAGAAAGGTGGTTCAGCATGGCAAACATGCTATTCAGGTAGATTTAGCAGGCAGGAAGTGTAGATGGGGGAAGGGGATCTAACCCATATTCTTCACATAAACGTATTTTAAACAAAGCTGTTAAGATAAGTTCCTGTCAAATACAGTTCTCATTTTTGCAAGTCATGTGGACTCAGTCAGTCTTTACAATTATTTTCTTCTTCCACCTATTGCTTATGAACTTCACCTTCAGCAAGCTACTCAGTACGTCACTGTTTAATTTCTGAATGGATGATTTGCTAGTTAAGGTTTTATCGCTCTGAACAGACACCAAGACTAAAGCAACTCTTGGGGTATAATCATTACCTTCATAAGGAGTACTGTAAATTATGCACAAGTTCTGCATTATTGATGTAGTATAGTCAATTTATTGGATGTTGATAGCATGTCAAGCATCTTGAATCCTATTTACTCACAAGGCATTGAACAATGAATGGTTTTGTCTTATACATAACTCCTTTAGTTCCATTAGGAAGAGAAAGTCTGAAGGTTTTGAATTTCATTTTAGCATTTCATTTTCGTACATCTTCCTCACTCCATAGCACTTCATAAAAGTGGACATTTTGACAACAACAATGTTCAATAGTAGTAATATAGACAAAGACCTGAAGTATTGGGAAAAAGCCAGATAATGTTTACAGTGTAACTTGGATAATGTAACAGTTGCTGGGGTTTTTTTTTTTGTTTTGTTTTGTTTTGTTTTGTTTTTTTGCTGTAATAGATTTCCATGCCAAAACCAAGTTGAGGAAGAATGAGCTTAATTCATCTTAAAGGTAGAGAGTGGATATAGTCAATCATGGTAGGGAATATGTGGCAAAAATTACTTCAGGCAGCAATTGATGAATGCTGCCTCATAACATTTTTTTTCTGAATATAGGAATCACAGAGATAACTGAGAGTACGGCAAGCCAGTTTCAGAAATTCAAAGCCTAACCCCGGTTATGTACTTCCCCAGCAAGGATATACTTCCTAAAAATTCTTTAAACGTTTCAATATCAGTACCTGCTGAGGAATCATGTGTTAAAATATGACCCTGTCAGGGACATTTCTTATTCAAGCCTCCAGCAGTAGAAAATGTGGGAGATAGATTTTTAATACCCCATATCTCCAAAAATGTGATCAATTAGCCTTTAGAACATGTGCATAATCTATATTTAGTTATTATTATTTTGTAATTTGCAAGCAGCAGATGAAGTGGGGAAGAGTTTGTTTTTATTTATAGTGGGATATTTATGGTCTGATTTGACTGCATGGTAGCAATAATGAGCAATTGTTCTTCTTCATATTTTGAAATAAGAAGCAGAAAGTAGACAGAAAATGAATACAGGCTCTAAGACTTCAAGACCCATTTTCTAAAAATTTGCATCTTCCAGTGAGGCACCGTCTACCAATGGCTCCAATTTTTCCATAGAGTGCCATCAGCTAGGTATCAAGTGTTTAAATAAATGAGATTATGTGCAACATTCATATTCAAATGACAATGACCACATTTACCTACTATGTTTTAAACTACTATCTCAGATTGTTAAGCAATAACATATAGTTATAAACCATCAATCAATAACTGGTATATGCTTTTCTATGTCTATAGATATCTCTCTTCTTTTGAAACCTCTTAATAGAAAAATGATCTTCTATGCTAATTTTTTCTATAATATTTCTTCTAAAGAAAATAAGAATAAATCTAATATTAACATATTGAAATGAAAGTTTTTCTTGAGAAACCATTTGAAATGCATTTAGAGTAACCTGGTTCAGAGTTAATTCCTTTGCAGTCCGTTCAGCCATCAGAGATTGTTTTATCTTGCTGAATTGTTCTTTTGTAAATGAACTCCATACACAGAGCAAGGACCATTTGATGACACCTGTGATGGGACACATTTATGGGATCATCGTTTGAGGAATCCACGGAAGGAATTTGCATGTGTATTTTAGGTTAGCATCCTTTGTGTGTGTGTCTCTGTCTGTGTTCGTATGTAAGCTCTGGAGATGGAAGACTATTATTGCCTTGGAATTGCATAGACCATACAATACAATTTAAGAAGAAACAGCTGGAGTGTGATCTAATATCCATGTTCCAATTTACTTTTGCAAATTCCATGCATAACAAATTAACTCTGCCTATGCAAATTCTCTGTGTACCTAGCAAGCATTGGCTTTGTTATAGCAAAATTCCTGTGCTTGAATTGACCAAGGATACTCTTAAATAATGCATAGATGATTGAGATAATATAGCTCTTTATAATTATAATATTAATTTGACTACATGGTCATTATGTTTGAACTGTAAATTTATCCTTTTCTTCATACTTTCTATTTGTGTTATTTTTTGACCTCCTTAAGAGAGACAAATGAATAATATGCACTAGGTATAGAGGTGACATCAGATTAAATTAAAAACTCATGCATGTATGGACTAAGGAGAGTGGGAAGAGTAATCAAGAAATAAAATTTTGAATGGTTTCTTGCTCATGAACATTCTGAAATAGTGGTGTTAATGGAAATTGAAATGAAGCAATGGTAAAATAATAATTTTTGAAGTTTACAACTTCTATATTTTAGGCCATAATTTATGTAAAAATAAGTTCTTAAACATTTATCTTTTTAGTGATTGATATTTCATAAAGTTTGTTAAATTATTTTAGAAGCTTAAGACTGTTCTAAAATATGGGGGAAATATACAATCTTCAGTTCTTTAGAAACAAAATTCTTCAAATAATTCCTGGATTTTTGAATTCCATTTTTCTTTATAATCACACATAAGTGATTATAAAGTGGTCCTTACTCTACATTAAAAGAAGCCTTATTTATAATAGCCAGAAGCTGCAAAGAAGCCAGATATCCTTCAACAGGATAATGGATACAAAAAACTGGTACATTTAAACAGTGGAGTATACTCAGCTATTAAATACAATGACTTCATGAAATTCTTAAGCAAATGGAGGAAACTACAAAATATCATTCTGAGTGAGGTAACCGTTGTTACCCACCACCCTAGATCTGCAAGCTAAGTGCCAATGAGTTCCCACTTGGACTTTTGCAATCAGAGGTAACAACAATGGCCTCAAAATAAAGGGCTACTACATCTTGGTATTCTCACCCAATATAGGCAAGATACTGGCAACATTATCATCATGCAGTGCTCTGGATGCAAAGCCACCAGAATGCCTAAGAAAGTTCAGGGATTCCTATTTCACTTCCCCATAGTTCTTCCCTCACGGAGTTCTACCCTGGAACTCTCTTGCTTAAGAGACTGGACATCTTGGAACTCTCAAGGCCAGCACATGGAGTGGCAGGAGTCTCCCTACAGTGTTTCCCATTTCCAAAGCTCTGAGAAGCCTCTGTATGACAGCCAGAGAACCCAGGCATCCGCAAGAGAAGATGAAGCACTGTCTGAAGAGGAAAAGCTGGAGTCGGATTCAGATGATGAAGTGGAGTGTGTCCTGAGCAATATGGAAATCACTGAGGAACTCCGCCAGTACTTCGCACAGACCGAGAGACACAGAGAACAGCGAAGGCGACAACAGCAGCTGGACAAGGAATGTCTGAATGACTAAGTAAATGCGGACCATGGCCTATACTTCAACCACCACAGGTCAGTGGAGCCCCCGTCTGAGAAGCCCTGGGAGCGACGCCAAGCAGAGATGAAGCACTTATATGGAAACAGTGCTCCCAAGATCTTAGCCATGGAGGCTGCTGTTCAGCTGAGCTTTGACAAGCACTGTGACAGAAAGCAGCCGAAGTACTGGCTTGTCATTCTCCTGAAATTCTGAGGCCTGGGCACCGGGCCTCTAGACAATGACTCACAGTTCCTATCCTCTCCCTCTTCATCTCTCATGGACATTTTCGGAGAAAGAGGCCTGTATACCAACATGGCGGTCACAGTCTGTCAGCCACTTATAATTCTGTCAGCAGGAGACATACTGTTGCCAACACAAGGAATATTCACTTGACATGTGTATTGCACTGGCCTTCGGTTTCTCTGTAATAGTCCAGTTCATTGAAATTATTGCCTAGAGATACTGCCTACTGTTTTGCATTTTAAATTTCCTCCTTTAAACTGTCCAGAATGTCATAAAAGCCACAGGCCACATGTCATTCATTCCTTTTTTTTATGATCAGTTTTCATGCAGCCCATGCTAGCTATAAACTCTTAAATCTTCCTGCTTCCACCTCCCAAATGCTAGCTTACAAGTTTGCAACACATATACACATACACACAAACATACACACACACACACACACACACACACTTACACACACATACACAGTGGGCTTCTGTCCACATATTTTCTCTGACTGTAACTCTTTGGATGCCTCTGAAAATGATGCAAGTTACAGTTAGACAAGTAACACTTGTTACTCAACAAGGTGTCAGCCCACATGCTCTATAAGAGACTGAGAGTAAATACTCTGGCTTGGCAGATCATTTTGTCTGTATCATAACTGCCTAGCCCCATTGTCTTCATCGCATAAAAACAGCCACAATTACTGAATAAACAAATGAATGTGACTGTGCTTCAATAAAACATTATTTGTAAAAAAAATAAAAAAGAATGCACATGGCATGCAGTCACTGATAAGTGAATATTAGTCCAAAAGTACAGAATACCAAAGACACAATTTACAGACAACATGAAGCTCAAGAAGAAGGAAGATCAACTTGTGTATGCTTTAGTTCTTCTTAGAAGGGGGAACACAATACTCACAGGAGGAAATACAGAGACAAAATATGGAGCTGAGACTGAAGGAAAGGCCATCCAGAGACTGCCCTGCCTGGTGCTCTATCACAAATACAGTTACCAAACCCAGACACTATTGCAGATGCCAAGAAGTGTAGGCTAACAGGAGCCTGATATAGCTGATATAGCTCTGCAAGAGCCTGACAAATACTGAGGGGGATGCTCACAGCCAACTATCAGACTCGGAAAGGGATCCCCAGTGGAGGAGTTTGAGAAAGGACTGAAGGAGCTGAAGGGGTTTGCAACTCCTTAGGAAGAACAGCAATATCAACAAACCAGACAACCCAGAGACCTCAGGGATTAAACCACCAACCAAATAGCAATGGATCAACCGATGGCTCCAGCCATATATGAGGCAAAGGATGGCCTTTTTGGGCATCTATAGGATGAGAGGCCCTTTTTCCTGTGAAGGTTCCATGCTCCAGTGTAGGGGAATGCCAGGACAGGAAGGCCCAAGGGAATAAGTGGGGGAACACCCTCATAGAGCAGGAAGGAGGGGGTTGGGATAGAGTGTTTCTAGAATGGGAACAGGAAAAAGGGATAACATTTGAAATGTCAATAAAGAAAATATCCTATAACAGAAAAAATTGGAGAAGGAAAACAAGAAATTTTTGCTTTCTAACAAAAGGAGAACATTACCAAAACAAACCAATCAAATGCAGTACTGTAGAGCTCAGTCCCAGTGACTGCATAAAGAAAACAATTAGTTTTGGTACATTCTTCAAAGAGGGGACAAAATGACTGTAAGAGCCAGAAGAACAGGAAGTTTGCTCTGAGATTGTGTTTTCCTAATAATGTCAGAAGCTTGAACCATAAAACATCACCAACTTGATTGTCCAAACCTGAGCTGAACAAATACAACAGACATGCTCAAGTGAATGGGTACCATATCGCCACACACATGGCCATATACCATATATTCACTGAAATATCAAAAAAAACTCATATAAATCTAAGAGCTAAACTAACATAGTAGCAATTGCATGCATATTTGTGTGTATGTGAAAACACACAAACACATACATACACACAAAGTCACACACATACAGACCCACACACCTGCTTAATGCTAAAATCTTTCTTCTAATGTTTAACTAATACTAAACTACCAATCCTTCAAAAATAATAATTATGTAGTAATAACTTATTTAATAATAACTACAGCTTGATCAGGTGAAATTGTCATGATGTCAGGCTGGAGTTTATTATTTGCTAAACATAGAATTTAAAAGAACTGGAAGGATAGAATTATTCATCTCTGTAGATTTGGAGAAGCTATATTTTAGGACATTTGTATCTGACTTATCTTGAAGAAGCTGGAAGAAGCTGAGAGCTTACATTTTCTGCATTGCTCTTGGGAATTTCTGGTAAATGTCCAGAAAAATTTATTTGTACAGTTTTGTAATATCAAAGCCATTCATATCCAGAACCTTGTTTTAGGCCTTCTCCTTTCCTCCTTAATGAGCTGTCCAATTTTGCTATCTCATTTCACATTGGCTTCCTCTCACAGCAGGTTACAGAGTGTTCATTCCATGCTTCTATCCATAAGTCTAAACACATCACCACCCACCGATTCTTTGTATAAAAATATTTTTAAATAATATTGTTAGAATATTTTCTAAATAATAATTTAAGTTTTTAAAATAACCTTTGCTAAAGTATTTTTTCTTTTTCTTGGTATTCTTACTGTGGAGACTGTGTGCGTGTGTGTGTGTGTGTGTGTGTGTGTGTGTTTTAATTATTTACTTCAAACTCTATCATTGACTTTTTGACTCTTGATCTTGTATGATGCTATAACTAATGAGTTACGCATGCAAGAGAATCCATAGTTTTCCTGTACTAAAACACTGGGCTAAAAAATCTCCGCCCCTGGGTTGGGGATTTAGCTCAGTGGTAGAGCACTTGCCTAGCAAGCGTAAGGCCCTGGGTTTGGTTCCCAGCTCCAAAAAAAACCCAACCAAACAAACAAACAAACAAAAAAAACAAAACTCAGCCTCTTCAAGGAACAACACCAGCAACCAAAGATAACAGTGGAAAGACAAGTACTATCCAAAATCATAGACAAGTAACTCTTAGTCAGGTAGTCAACACTTTTGTGTCATGTAATTGCAGTACCTAGAATCTCTATGATTATATGGTCATGTATTTGGGGGTGGGGTTACATTATACATGAAACATTAACCATTAAAGGTCTATAGTATTGAAAACTTCTGGGGAAACTCCTCCCTTTGCTGAACATGGATCCTACTGGACTACTGGTTCTGGATATTGTGTCATGCTTTCCTATCTAGTGTGTTTCCAGGAAGAGAAATATTAAGAGAAGATGACAGACAACTCAAGAGAATTCTTGGAAATTGAAATTTGGATTCGATCCATCCATACCATCCTGGTGCATCCCTACTTGGTGTGCACTGGACCATGGAACCTGGCTTTGCTTCATCCTTCCTTGCTTGGTGCGCGGTGGCTCCTCAACACAACAGGGAAGAAGCAAAAATTTGACATGGATTTTTTTAACAAATTTCCCTCTTTTTGATGTATGCATTTTAATGTAAAGTTATATGAAGATGCAATTTATAAATATGAAGTTTCATATGTGTAAAGAGACATAGCTCAAAAACGTATTTAATTTTTAATGGGAACTTCACAAAACTTTTTTTAAAAAATATATACACAAGCACACATACATGAAAACAAGCACAACAGACATTAAAGACATTTTGCCCATCAGATTTCCTGCACAGAAACAGTAGGAGAAATAATTTAAATCATCTGCAAGGCAAATGGACATCAATTAAAGCTAGCAGGGAGAGTAGTCCAATCTTCACGCTCATTGTAGACAAGGAACTGTTATCCAAGTAGCCAATATCATTGCATTTTATGATTGAGGATAGTGCTGTCCTCTCCAGCTATGGTCAGGTTTCAGTAACAACTGGAATGATCTTTGCGAAGAATGCTCTCTTAAAATTTCAAGGCTACCAATACCACAATGGTTTTCTGAGATAGTAATGTGCCCTGCTCCTAAAGTTTGCTCTATGCATTTGTGCCAAAATACCTTGTAAAAAGTAACTTTGTGGATAAAGAGTTTATATGGCTTATAATTCTAGGTCAACGTGTAGTTCTGAGGGAAAGTTAAGTCAGGAACTCAAAGTAAACAGTCACTTCACATCGAGAAACAAAAAAAATTATCTGTATGTGTGTTCATTTATTTGCTTATATTTAGCTCAATATTTATATTTTTATATTGGTCAGGGACTACTCCACAGTGAATAGTGAGGTTCATTATCCTCTTGTTTTGTCTTTATGCTCCATTCTTTTCCATTATTCCCAGCATGTTCTGACAGGTGTATCATAAAGTCTTATCAAGATGCAGCTGCAGGTTTTTGGCTTACCCAGTCTTAAAACAGGAGCTAAAAGAACCCATATTTCCTATAAATATTTCAATCATAGGAGTTTATTTGTATGACAACTAAAAGCCAAAGATACAGTGAAACTCTTGCATTTGGCACATTCATAGGTGACGATGTGGTATTCCATCTGACACTGTTTACAGCAAAATGAGTCAGCCCAGATCTGGAATTGAGAAATTACCCTTCTATGTTTGTGTGAAAGTGCTAATCATCTCTGATACACAGAATAAAAATGACATTTTTACAGAAAGAAAGAAAAAAGAAGTGATGATTCTTCTTAGGGAGAAATCACTTCCTATTTCAAATATGTTTATATACAAATTTTAATTTATGAAGAACCCAAAAATAAAATTTTAATTTATATGAATTAAAATGGGAATTATTTAGCCATCAGACTAAAGTATCAGTTAATACTTGACCAATATTTTTCATGAACTATTGTAAGTACCTTTTTAATGCTTGGTTGATTTTCTTGCAAAACATGTCCTATTTCAAAATGGTAATTGATATATTACAATGTTAAGCTAATTAAAGCATAAAAAGTATTGACCAGGAAAATACATCTCCAGAATACTGATTTTCTCATTGTATCTGACCCACTTAAACTCATTGTTGAAAACATATTTCTGTAGATTTAATTTTACTTGTTACTTATTCATGTTATATCTTACTGGCAGGCCCTGCCTAGCCATCTCCTCTGTCACTCCCCACATCTCATCCTGAACCCACCCATTCCCATTCCCTTCCCCTTTTACTCAGTTTCCACTCTCCATCTACTTCTTATTACTATTTCATTCTCCTTTCTAAGTGAGATTAAAGCATCCTCTCGTGTCCCTTCCTTCTTGTTAAGATTCTTTGTGTCTGTGGAGGGCATTGTGGTATATTATGTATTTTATGGTTAATATCACCTTATAAGTGAATATATATCAGGCCTGTCCTTTTGTGAATGGGCTATTTCACCCAGGATGATATTCTCAATTCCAGTCATTTGCCTGGAAAAATCATGACGTCCTTGTTTTTCATAGATAAATAGTATTCCATTGTGTAAATATAACACATTTTCTTTATCCAGTGCTTTGTTTAGAAACATACAAGTTTTTTCCAGTTTCTGGCTACTACAAATTCAGCTGCTATGAACATAGTTGAGCAAATGTCTTTGTGGGCTACTGGAACATCTTTTGGTATATGCCCATGAATGTTATAGCTGAGTATGAGGTAAAACTATTTCTGGTTGTCTCACAAACTGTCAAATTGATTTCCAAAGGGCTTGGACAACTTTGTGTTCTCTCCAGTAATGGAAGACTGCTCCCCTTGTTCCACATCCTCACTAGCATTTATTATCTTTTGAGTTTTTGATCTTTGCTACATTGACTGGTATAAGGCTTGTTTTGATTTGTATTTCCCTGGTCACTAAATACTTCAAATATTTCTTTAAGTGTTCCTTGGTCATTTGAGATTCTTCATAAGAATTTTCTGTTTAGCCCTGTACCATATTTTTAAATTAGTATTTTGTGTGTGTGTGTGTGTGTGTGTGTGTGTGTGTGTGTGTATGTGTCTGTGTGTGTGTGTGTATGTGTCTGTGTGTGTTGGTGGTGGTGACTAACTTCTGTTCTTTAAATATGTTTGTGATTACCTCTATTTCATGTAGAGGCTTGTTGGAGATACTGTTCCAATATGCAGGCTGTCATTTTATCCAAATGACAATATCCTACGTTTTTCAGTTTCATGAAGTTCTATTTTATCAGTTCTTAATCTTAGAGGCTGAGCTATTGGTGTTCTGCTCAAGAAATTGTCTCCTGTACTGATTTGTTCAAGGATATTTCTCACTTTCTCTTCTATGAGATTTATTGTATTCAGTTTTATGTTGATGTACTTTATCCATGTGGACTCGAATCTTGTGTGGGGTAATAAATATTTATGTATTTGCATTTTTCTAAATGTGGACATCCAGAAAGTTCAGCACCAGTTGTTGAAGATGGTCTTCCTATTCACTTATATGGTTTTACCTTCTTTGTCAAAAACAAGTCTCTCTGGGTTTGTTGATTTATTTCTGGGTCTTTGATTCAATAGTGTTAACAATTTGTCTGTTTCTGTATCAATACATGCCTGAAAAATTCTTTAATTAGAGTTATTATTGACTAAACTGTGTTCCCCTAAATTTTATGTAGTAAAATATTGTTTTAAAAGATATAAAATATTTACATATATAAATTATGTTGTGAACATATCGGTATTATTACCCAATCTTTCTAATCTACCACCCTTATTCATGTCATTCTTCCTTCCCAGTTCACATCCTATTCATATTTTGCTTGGTGTTTACAGGTTTGAGTTCCTGTTGTGATGGCCATTCACTGCAGGACAGTACTCTATTGCAATGATTTCCCTATGTCCTATATTCTTATACTCTTGTACATATACTTCTTATACATTGAAGTGGGTGATATTCAAATCATCATTTGGGTTGAGAAATCAATAATTAGTTAGCTGATCTCAGCATTATGACCTAATCTGAGTTTCTGCATTAACTATTACCATTTGCAAAAAAAAACAAAAAGAAGAAGAGGAGGAGGAGAGGAGGAAGAAGAGAAGGAGGAGGAGGAGGAAGAGAAGGAGGAGGAAAAGAAGCAGAAGCAGTGGAAGAAGCATAAGAAGCAGAAGCAGAAGCAGGAAAAGGGGAAGGAGAAGGAAGAGAAGGAGAAGGAAGAAACAGAAGCAGCAGCAGCAGCAGTGGAGGAAGAGAAAGACGAGGAGGAGGAAGCATAAAAACACAAACACACACACACACACGTGTGTGTGTGTGTGTGTGTGTGTGTGTGTGTGTGTGTGTGTGTGTGTGTGACTTTCTGTAAACATTCATTTATCAAAATGCTGAAAGCTTATGGGCTGGTATGGTTGTCCTGGAAGACAGTACTGTCAGTTAGATAATTATTATTAGATGATCCATGGCTTAGAAAGACTATTGGTTAGAGAGAGAGAGAGAGAGAGGGAGGGAGGGAGAGAGAGAGAGAGAGAGAGAGAGAGAGAGACTTTAGATAAACATGAAATAAATTATATATTCCTCTGTGGCCCTCCAAACCTCCATATTATTTCTTATTCCTCTTCATCACAGTTCTGATTTGGCCTTCTTCCTCACTGCTCAGTTTTATCCATCATCTTTTATCCATTCTTTCCTTCTTACATTCTATATACTTATATTTCCCTATCCAGAATTCATGGTTCCTTTACTTTCATGTCTTCAAAGGAAACTCTAAGTTACACACTCACATCATCTGAAGATTGGAGCTATGTATCACAGATGATGGAAAGGATGTGTATGAATATCTTCCTAGGATGAATTTACTCACTCAGTATGAGACACTGTCCTTCTGTTCCTACTCATTTCCCAACCTATCTTCTACCGAATGGCCTAGTTCTTTATCTCAGGAAGACACATATCTGAACTTGTTTTTCAGATACATTCTTATGCATGTTTTAATTAGCCATTTTTCTGCTGTCTTTTGTAGACAGCTGGCACACAACATTCACTGTTATAGAGTGTTCCCTGGCAGGACAATTTTTGCCTTATGTATGGAGAAGTTAGTTGTTTGGTGACTGCTGTTGTAGGTTGATTTATTTGTTTTGTTAATTAATTAAAAGAAGAGTAAATTTCACAAATTGGCAGCTTAGCAAGAAAATCATTTTCCAGTGCAAAGATCTCCTACATACCCTGGTAGAAACTTCAGTGACAGGGGAGCTTTGAGGTGCCTTAACACTTGTTCTGCAGCCATATTCAAATGTATACGCCTCTAAGTGTATCAGTTGCCTTTCTTATTACTGTGTTAATCAGTACATATGACAAAAGGAACTTAGGGCAAACTTGGCTCATAGTTTTAGAAGATTTAGCCCTTAAAGACAGAGAAGTCACTGTGAGAAAAGTCTAGCCAGCTAGTCATATCTGCAGTCAATATATAGAGAAATACAAATGCTAGTTCTCTTTGCTATGCTTTTTTTTTCAAACCAGGCCTCCAGTACATGACACATTGTCCATTATCAGAATGGAACTTCTGATATACATAACCCTATCATTAACTCACTTTCAGATTTGTCAGGATAAAGGATCCTATCAATAAGAAGTAATTCAAGAAGTTAACAAGTTGATTTTAAACACACAGAGAGATATTTACATACAAACACAGAGTCAGACAGACAGACACAAACCTTTTCATGCTTAACAATTGTATGTACAGTGAACTATTAAAGATCTCATTAATTCCAGCTACTGTCTAAGAAAATGAGCCAATCCGAATACTTTTCATAAAATAGAGTAACTGCAGTGACCTAGGAAGCTTCAAAACATATGTAAATTGATGGCATTTGCTGTTCAAATAGAATGTGAATTTAAATGTATGCATATTTATTTAAATTATATCAGTTTTTTCTTGAGGCTAGTTTAAAAGAAAAAATAATCTGTAGACACATGAAATTTCATAGTGAATAAGAACGTTAAGATTAGATAATTAAGACTGACATTAATTATATATGTCATTATTGTGTTAGGCAGAAAATGGCATCTATAACAATGGTGAAAATTATACATATTTATACAAGATGTAGTTAGTAATTTCTTAATCATACCCTTGAGGAATACCATCTGCCTTAAAACATTGGAGCTCAGTAAATGCTCTCTAATAAGAGAATACTGACTTGATATTAAGTGGGTTTGCCCCACTTTATTGAAAGTAGAGATAAAAATGATCTTTTTAATTTCAGAACATTGTATTTTTATAAAAATATAATTTTGTAAAATATAACATAGTAAGTCTAACTCTTCCTCATTCCTCACAAAGATCATAGTTAGAATGAAATGCCTCAATCCAATTTTTTTCTTTCCTTCAGTTTCTGCTCCTAACTTTGTTTCTGTTTTTGATCCTGTGAGTATTTTGTTCCCACTCTAAGAAGGACTGAGGCATCCAGATTTTGTTTTTTCTTCTTCTGGAACTTCATGTGGTCTGTAAATTATATCTTCAGTATTCTGTGCTTTTGGCCTAATGTCCACTTATCAGTAAATGCATATCATCTGTGTTCTTTGGTGATTGGGTTACCTTACTCAGCATGATGATTTCTAGCTCCATCCATTTGCTTAAGAATTTCATGAAGTCATTGAATTTAAAGCAGAGTAGTTCACCACTATAAATGTACAAAACTTTCTGTATCCATTCCTCTATTGTAGGACCTCTGCGTTCTTTCCAGCTTCTATTATAAATATGGCTTCTGTGAACATAGAGGAGCAAGTGTACTTGTTATATGTTGAAGCATCTTTTGGGTATGCCCACAAGTGGTATAGCAAGTTCCTCAGGTAATACTATGTCCATTTTTTATGAAGAATCTCCAGACTGGTTTCCAGAGTGGTTGTACCAGCTTGTAATCCCAACAATGGAGGAATGTTCCTATTTCTCCACATCCTGGCCAGCATTTGTGGTCATGTGGGATTTTGGTCTTACCCATTTTGACTGATATGAGGTGGAATCTAAGGGAAGCTTTGAATTGAATTTCCTTAATGACTTTGAACATTTCCTTAGCTGCTTTGTAGCCATTCAATATTCCTAAATTGAGAATTATTTGTTTAGTTCTGTACCCCATTTTGAATAGGGTTATTTGGTTTTCTGGAGTCTAACTTCTGGAGTTCTTTGTATATACTGTACATTATCCCTCTATCAGATGTAGGATTGATAAAGATCATTTCCCCATATATGTGTTGCCATTTGTCCTATTTGCAATGTTCTTTGCCTTACAGAAGCTATGAATTTTATGATGTCTCATTTGTCCATTCTTGATCTTAGAGCATAAGCCATTGGTGTTCTTCTCAGGAAGTTTTCTTCTATGCCCATGTATTCAAGGCTCTTCCCCACTTTCTCTTCGATTATTTTCAGTGTATCTGGTATTTTTGTTGAGGACTTGAACCTCTCGGACTTGAGCTTTATGAAAGGCTATAGGAATGGATTGATTTGCATTCTTCTACATGATGACCTACAGTTGAACCAACACTATTTCTTGAAAATACAGTCTTTTTATTATTGAATAGTTTTAGCTCCTTTGTGAAAGACCAAGTGACCATAGATATGTTGGCTCATTTCTGGAACTTCAATACTATTCCATTGGTGTACCTGCCTGAATCTGTACCAATACCATATAGTTTTTGCCATGATTACTCTATAATACATCTTAAAATTGGAGATGGTAAGTCCCCCAGAACTTCTTTCATTGTTGAAAATAATTTCCACTATCTTGGATTTTTTGTTCGTTATTAGCCCTCTATGGGTTGCAGGATTGGTAAAGATTTTCCCAATCTGTTGGTTGCAGTTTTGTCCTAATGATAATATCCTTTGTCTCACAGAAGCTTTGCAATTTAATGAAGTTTCATTTGTCAATTCTTGATCTTAGAGCGTAAGCCACTGATATTCTGTTAAGGAAATTTTATCCAGTGACCACTGTGTTTGAGGCTCTTCCCCCACCTTTTCTTCTATTAGTTTGAATGTATCTAGTTTTATGTGGAGGTACTTCAACCACCTGGACTTGAGCTTTATACAGGGTGATAAGAATAGATCATTTTGAATGCTTCTATATGCTGACTACCAGTTGAAGCAGGACCATTTGTTGAAATAGTCTATCTTTCTTCCACTAGATGGCTTTAGCTCCTTTGTCAAAGATCAAGTGAATGTGGGTTATGGGTCCATTTCTGGTCTTCAATTCTATTCCATTGATGTACCTACCTGTCTCTGTAACAACACCACATATTTTTTAATCACTATTTCTCTGTAATAGAGCTTGTGGTCAGGTATGGTGATTCCCCCAGATGTTTTTCTATTGTGGAGGACAGTTTTCAATATCCTGGCTTTTTTTTATTTGAAATGAATTTGCAGATTGCTCTTTCTAACTCTATGCAGAATTGAGTTGGAATTTTGATGGGGATTGCATTGAATTTGAAGATTGCTTTTGTCAAGATGGCCATTTTTTCAATATAAATCCTGAGAATCCATGAGCATGGAAGATCTTTCCATCTTCTGAGCTCTTCTTCAATTTCTTTTTTCAGAGACTTGAAGTTCTTGTCATACAGATCTTTAACTTGCTTAGTTAGAGTCACCCCGAGGTAATTTATGTTATTTATGACTACAGAAAAGGGTGTCATTTCCTAATGTCTTTATCAGCCTGTTTATCCTTTGAGTAGAGGAAGGCTACTGATTTGTTTGAGTTAATTTTATACCCAGACATATTGATGAAGTTGTTTATCAGGCTTAATAGTTCTCTGGTGGAACTTTTAGGGTCACTGAAGTATACTATCATAACATCTCCAAATAGTGATATTTTCACTTCTTCTGTTCCAATTTGGATCCCTTTGACCTCCTTTTGTTGTCTGATTGCTCTGACTAGGATTTTGAGTACTATATTGAATAAGTAGGGATAAAGTGGGCAGCCTTATCTAGTCCCTGATTTTAGTGGGATTGTTTCAAGCTTGTCTCCATTGTGTTTTATCTTGGTTACTGGTCTGCTGTATGTGGCTTTTACTACCTTAGGTATGGGCATCGAATTCCTGTTCTTTCCAAGACTTACATGAAGAGGTATTGTATTTTGTCAAATGATTTCGCAGCATCTAATGAAAGGATCATGTGGTTATTTTCTTTGGATTTGTTTGTATAGTGGATCATGTTGATGAGTTTCCATATATAGAACCATCCCTGCATCCCTAGATGAAGCCTATTTGATCATGATAGATGATCATTTTGATGTGTTTTTTGATCTGTTTTGTAGGATGTTATTGAGTACTTTTCTGTTGATTTTCATAAGGCAAATTATTCTGAAGTTCTCTGTCTTTCTTGAGTCTTTGTGTGGTTTATGGTCTTCGTGTGGTTTAAATATAATTGTGTTTCCAGTTTTGTATAAGGAATTGGGTAGTGTTCATTCTTTTCTACTTTATGGAATAGTTTGGACAGTATTTGAATTAGTTCTTCTATGATGGTCTAATAGAATTATACACTAAACAGTTCTGGTCCTGGGTTTTGGTTTTGTTTGTTTGTTTGTTTTTGTTTTTGTTTTTGCTTTGTTTTGTTTTTTGAGTTGGGAGACTTTGAATAACTACTTCTATTTTTTTTAGGAGTTATGGGTCTGTTTAGATGGTTTATTTGATCTTCATTTAACTTTGTTACTGGGTATCTGTCCAGAAAATTGTCCATTTTATCCAGATTTTCTAGTTTTTTTTTAATATAGGCTTATGTAGTAGGATCTGATAATTTTTTCAATGTCCTCAGACTCTGTTGTTATGTCTCCCTTTCCATTTCTGATTTTTTTTAATTTGGATATAGTTTTTGTGCCCTCTCGTTAGTCTGGATAAGGGTATATCTATCTATCGTCTTGATTTTCTCAAAGATCCAGCTCCTGATTTTGTAGATCCTTTGTTTTGTTCTTTTTGTTACTGTTTGTTGATTTCAGACATGAGTTTGATTGTTTCCTGCCTTCTACTCCACTGGGGAATATTTGCTTCTTTTTGTTCTAGAGGTCTTAAATGTGTTGTCAAGCTGCTAGTGTTAGTTTTCTCCAGTATCTTTTTGGAGGCACTGGTAACTATGTGTTTTTCTCTTAGCACTGCTTTAATTATGTCCCATAAGTTTTGGGATGTTGTTTCTTCATTTTCATTCAATACTTAATTTTCAAATTACTTACTCTCCGTGGTTTCATCTCAGTTTTCATTTCTGGTTTTGCTAATTTGGATACTGTCTTAGTGCTCTCTGATTAGTCTTGCTAAGTGTTTATCTTGTTGGTTTTCTCAAAGAACCATTTCCTGGTTTATTTCTTTTTATATAGTTTATTTTTGTTTCATTACAATGTAAAAAGTCTTTAATTTCTTCATTTCTTCCTTGACTATATTATCATTGAGTAGAGCATTGTTCAGTTTCCATGTGTACATGAGCTTTCTGTCATTTTTCTTGTCAATGAAGACCAGACTTTGTCAAAGGTGACCTGATAGGATTCATGGGATTACTTAAATCTTCTTTGTGACCAATTATATGTTCAATTTTGGAGAAAGTACCATGAAGTGCTGAGAAGTTATATTCTTTTGTTCTAGAATGAAATGGTCTATAGATATCTGTTATTTCTATTTGGTTCATAACTTCTGTTACTTTCGATGTTTCTCTGTTTATTTTCTGTGTTTATGATTTGTCCATTGATAAGAGTGTTGTGTTGAAGTATCCCACTATTTTTTTGAGGTGCAATGAGTGTTTTGAGCTTTAATATACTTCTTTCCTATATGCATAAAATTTCCAGGTCTTATTTGCATATCCCATCAGTTCATCTATGTCTTTTTATTGGGGAATGGAGTCCATTGATGTTAAGAGATAATAAGGAAAAGTGATTGTTGTTTCCTGACATTTTTGTTGTTAGAGTTGAAATCATGTTTGTCTAGCTATCAAATTTTAGGCTGGTGAAAATATTACTTTCTTGATTTTTCTAGTGTGTACTTTGCCCCGTTGTGTTGGAATTTTCTATCTATTGTTCTTCACAGGGCTGACTTTGTGTTATGATATTGTGTAAATGTGTTTTGTCATGGATTATCTTAGTATCTCCATCTCTGTTAGTTGAGAGTTTTGCTGGTCATATTAACCTGGGCTGGTATTTGTGTTGTCCTAGGGTCTGCATGACATCTGCCCAGGATCTTCTGGCTTTCATAGTTTTGTTGCGAAATCTGGTGTAATTCTCATAGGTCTGTTTGTATGTTACATGACCCTTTTCCCTCTTACTTTTAATATTCTTTCTTTTTTGTGTGCATTTGGTGTTTTGATAATTATGAGATTGGAGGAATTTCCTTTCTGCTCAAATCTGTTTGAGGTTCTGTGGGCTTCTTGTATGTTCATGAGAAACTTTTTCTTTTGGTTAGGGAAATTTTCTTTTATAATTTTGTTGAAGATATTTACTGGTCTTTTATCTTAAGAATCTTTACTCTCTTAACTATTTTTCTTAGGTTTCATCTTCTCATTGTGTCCTGGATTTTCTGGATGTTTTGTGTTCAAACCATTTTGCAGTTTGCATTTTCTTTGACTGGTTTGTTAAGGTTTTTTTTTTTTTTAAGGTATCTTCTGTTCCTGATATTCTCTCCTCTATCTCTTGTATTCTGTTGGTAATGCTTACATCTATGACTCCTGATGTTTTTCTTAGTTTTTCTATCTCCAGGGTTGTCTCCTTTTGTGATTTTTTTTACTGTTTCTATTTCTATTTTTAGATCCTGAATAGTCTTTTTCAATTCCTTCACCTGTTTGGTTGTGTTTTCCTGTAATTCTTTAAGGGATTTTTTTATGTTCTTCCTAAAGTCCTCTATCATCAATTTAAGATGAGATTTTAAATCCTAATCTTTCTTTTTCTGTGTAATCGGGTATCCAGGACTTGCTGTAGTGACAGAAGTGTTTTTTGATGATGCCAAGTTTCCTTGGTTGCTGCTGCTTATATTCTTGTGCTTACCTCTTGCCATCTGGTTATCTCTAGTGCTGCCTGCCCTTGCTGTCTCTGACTGGAGCCTTTCCCTCCTGTGATCCTGATTTTGTCCGAACTCCTGAGATTCTCTCTGTCTCTATGGTCTTATGATTCTGTGGTTCAGTGATCCTGAGATCCTGGGTGTGTCAGTGATCCTGGGAGTCAAGCTGCCTCTGGGATCCTGAAATCCTTGGGTGACCAAGCTCCTAAGATCCTGTTGTGTCAATAATCCTGGGAGTTAAGCTTTCTCAGGGTGTTGAAGGAGTGGGTCAGGAACCACAGCCCTGAGTTTGCTCTGGGCACAGGTGCAAACTGTAAGAAAGCTGTACCTCTGGTTTGGCAGGGTTTGTTTTTCTCTGGATTCTGTGCTGGCCCAGTTAAACTGCATATTGGGAAAAATGTTCTGTCCTCAACTGTGATCTTGAGTGTGTCAGAACTCCAATACTCCTGGTTGGGTCTGATCTCTTATGAGTTGAGCTTCCTCTGTGATCCTGGCTATTTCAGTGTACCTGGCATTTGGGTTTCCTCTATGTGTCGTGGGACTGGATGTGGAGCCAGCACCCTCGGTCTGTTAAGGGCACTGGTCCAGACAAGAACGACCCTTGCCACTGGCTGGGCAGGGGTTCCTGAGTCCCTGGATCCTAGGTAACCCAATTGCTCTGGGTGTTAGGGCAAATGTGGCTTCTCCTGTGATCATGGGAATTTCAGAGCACCTGGGATTTGGGCTCCCTCTCTGTGTGGTAGGAGTGGGTGCAAAGCCAGCATCTAATATCTACTTATGGTACAAATTCAAACTGGAAGGAACCTATGTTGCTGGTCAGGATAGGGTTCCTGCATCACAGGATCCTGCGTGCTCCCTGTTGCTCCAGGTTTGGGGCAGTTCTTTTGTCCTCCTCACTTGTGTTCCTGGGTACATTAATATACCTGGGACTCGGGTTTCCTCTGGATGTTGTGGAAATGGGTCTTTTTTTATTTTCTTAACATCACATATTTGACCTTGACTCATTATTAAATATAATTCACAATAAAACATTCCAATCATGAGAAAGATGAGAGTTCATCCTGTCTTCTTGTAGTTTGTTATACTGGCATACAGTTAGAAGCTAGCAAATTTGAAAAGAAGTGATCTTGGCTTCACCCATGCAATATCCTTGGTATATTTCTCTATATTTTCATGTACTGGACTTTTTCCTAAAGAGAAATACATTTATCGACCATTGTTTATGAATGGTTAGGGAGTATTATACAAGATATAGAATTCTGCTTACATTTTTGAAAACTTACACTTTTGACAAGTATGTAAATAATTCATTAAACTGCCTCATGTTTTAGTTACCTAAGAAAAAGGACTAACCTTTTGTTGTATCTTACCTCCAGGGGCTATGCCAGAGCTTGATATTTAGTAGTAGTTTAGTGATTATGTTTTTGATATTTGTATGCATATTATATAACAGACATAGTCACTTGTTTGACCGCTGAATGACAAAATATCTTAAAGCTTTTGGAGTATAGAATTAAGAACAAAACGATGCTGATGATGGTGATTTCCACAGATTTCCATGGCATGAAACAACATTAATAATATTTAATAATATTAAGTAATCATTGGTTTTAAGTAAACACTTGGTTTTGACTATAGTTGTATTTATTCCCTGGACATACCTTGAACTGGAAATGCCAGAAAATGATGGAATCAGAGCTTACATAAATGTAAAATATCTTGATTTCATGTGTTCACACTATTGAAAAACCACATTTTCTTTATAATGGATTTTCTCCATATGTATAACTTAAACTTTTCTTCTTAGATTAAATGTTTGAAATATTAACAAAGGTATTTGACCATCCCATAGAAGTAAGTGAAATTGGCCATTGAGATCTTAGGGAACTAATGATACACCATGGAGGTCCATGATTTATTTTTCCTATACTTTTATGTACAGCTACTACAAATATCCACATAATAAATGTGTGTCTGTCAAAGGTACATATGGATAAATATGAACATATATGCACGTTAATGAAATCATTTCCACAGTAAAGGCACACAATATATCTGTCATTTGCTAAAGTTTTCTTGGGCTTATTTTTGTTTTGTTTTACCAAATCCTAATCAGGGCTTCCACTGCTTTACATTACAACGTAAACTCTTAGTGCCTTTAAATACTGTGCTATGATGTATAGAACTAATTCTTGACTAAGAAAAAGATCCCTAGGGTTTAGGGGTTGGGGATTTAGTTCAGTGGTAGAGCGCTTGCTTAGGAAGCACAAGGTCTTGGGTTCGGTCCTCAGCTCCAAAAAAAAAAAAAAAGATCCCTCATTTCCTTTCCCCTCATTACTTAATAGATAGTAACAGAAATGTCCAGAATAATAATGTTTTATAGTAGAAGTTTAATGTTCACCAATTTGGTTCAGAAAAAGGGAGCTTAAAGCAAATTACCAAATGTGTCAAACTGATGGTCCTTGCCATGAAATTAGAAATGGGAGCATCTTTTATAGAATGTTTTTGATACCCTAAAATTCAATTATTTTTACTTTTCTTCTATGGTATCTCATTAACAGAAACTATGACAGTAATAGCTGTAAAATCTATACATGATCCTTTATTATAGAATCCAATGTAAAATTAAACAAATAAAAGGAAATTTTTATTATGCGACTCTCCATCATTTATAAAATGAATGTCAGTTTGTTTCAGTTGCACCACTACTGTCTTTGAGTTTCTCTCTTCTATAGTTGAAACTCTTTTTAACAAGTCTCCTTACTATGCTCAACTCTTCACTTTATATGTGACCCATGGAGGGTGATTAGAACTCTGATTGTATATGCACAGGACATTAATTTCTAGAGCAAAAAGAAATGTATTGGTGGTTACAACATGGAAGAAAATTACACTACTACCTGTTTAATTTACAAAAGTCCCTCAGGAAGGGTAGAGCCATGTGTCCCTTTTCCCATCACTATGAGATGTTGCTTTCCAAGTGTCTTGCAGGTCTTGTGCAGATAAGCAAATCTTCAGGGTCTTTTGGATACACAATTCCCCACTCTTTGGTTCTTAACATCCCTGCTCCATCCTGGAGACCATTGCTTTCTGTGTTGGGCTATGACCATTCTTCTGTTAATTGTTCTTGAAATATTGGCCAATAAGCAATTTCTATCCACTAATGTGCTCTACACTTTTGTGACTTGACTTTTCTTTGGGAATGATGAATGGCATAATGTAATGTAAAACTTTTGAGACTGGCTTCATTCATACAATATAATGCTACTGAAACTATGTTTGAGGGGTGTCCAAGTTGCACTAAATTTTCTGTGTTCCTTTTTGTTTCTGAATGTCACTCTATTCCTCAGAGATTCTTCAGTTTCCTTGTCCAATCACCTACTGAAGGATATTGGGTGACCTCCAGTTTGGACAAATATGAATAAAGCTTCTATTCTGGCTTTGAATGGGCTCAACTTTTCATTGTTCAACTCATGGTATCAAAGGGATATTCATTCAGTCAGCAAAGACTGTACTTCAGTTCAGAACTGGGACATTTTCTAGGCAAGGTTCTTTCTCCAGATTCTTGGAAATTTCCTTGAAGTAGGCAGACTTTGGGCTCTATATCTAACAAGATGAGTATGGTCAAGGGTATTACATTCCCTTCAAGGTTCCCTAAAATGACATGCCAATAAATTGGGCATGAAACCAATTACTAGCCCTTCCCATGGGAATGGGAATGGAACCTGCTTTTGTAGATAAAACCCAAGTATAACCATTTAACTTTGAATTCTTGGCCTTTTTCTACTATCTCTCCCAAAAGAAACTTTCTACATTTTCCTTCATGACTTGTTGAAGGAAATAAACAATTAGAAAAAAATCGGATGCCTGCATCTCCACTGGCTTTCCAAATAAGTCATTTTTTTTTTACCCAAACAATTTGGCTTGACTGAGAGTAGCTCCCTTTATGTATTATCCTATTGTAATTGCATTTATTTATTTATTTATTATTTATTCATTTAGTTATTATTTAATTGTGTGTGAATTGTGTGCCTGAGTATGAATGTACATAAGAGGAATATTTAAATATTAAGTCGTGTGTGTGTGTGTGTGTGTGTGTGTGTGTGTGTGTGAACAAGTGTGATATACAAGTTTATGAAAGTTAGTTGATTCTATCCTTTCACCATGTGGGTGATAGAAATCAAAATCAAATCATCATTCTTTGCTACAACCATCTTTATAGGCGAATCATCTCTCTATTCCCCAGTCAATTGTCTTTGTGAGTGTGCATTAATGAATATGCATTCATGATTACAAAATGTGAGAAAAAATTGTCTCACATCTGAATTTTAGTCTGTCAGAACTTTAAGAGAAATTGAATTAAGCTGTTCACAAGTACTAGTGCTAGAGTAATTTTAGATTATAGAGGTCATTGGAAACGTAGAAATTTATGTGACCTGTAGTTACAACAGAAAATAAATCCCTTTGAGTACATGTACTTTTGGGGGTTTAGTTTGCTTGCTTCTTAATATAAAATTTTGTGTCAAGAAGTCTATAACTTCATAAGAAATTTTGTTGCTGTCTCTTAAGTTTACACAGAAATTTGTGTAATAATACACCAGTAATAGATTTTCTCCTATACCTGCACATATATACTTTATTTTAAGGTAATTTTTGGCTTATTTTATAGCTTTAAGAATAAAGAATGCTGGGGTTTGGGATTTAGCTCAGTGGTAGAGCGCTTGCCTAGCAAGCACAAGGCCCTGGGTTCGGTCCCAGCTCTGAAAAAAAGAAAAAGAAAAAAAAAGAATAGAGAATGCCAACAAATTCTTTTCATTTATGATCTCACACAAACTATAACTTAAAATCAAAACAGTATACAAAACCTTCTAAAATTATATTTATTATTTATTTTTAAAAGTTTCTAAGTGTTTATTGCAAGTACATACAGACTAATACATATTGTATGTCAACATTGAATCCTGAGATGGTTAATAAAACTCACACTGGCTTTGCTATAATAGTCTTAACTTTTGAAATGGAAATTACGAAGACAGGAAGGGATCATATTTCATACTCTAGTAAAAATAAATTTTCATTTTTTAGTATTTTGAATTTCACTAAGACTTCTCTCTCTATAAGCACAAAAGAGCCCTCAACACAGTTTCCTGGCACCATCCTTCTAGAGAATAAATAAATCTATTTGTATTGCTAAGCCCCTCAAGCCTGGCTGTACTCTTGCATTACCAGGGAAGGGCTTTTCCTTTTTCTCTTTTCTCCTTCCCCATGAACTGTAAAGAGATTCCCAGAAGAACATCCATCCACAGAGAGAAAAGAACAGCACTGCGAAGTTGTGAAATAGACAGGAGATAGAGAAAAAAAGCACCTGTTTCCAAATATAATAGAATAAAACATATGCTCACATAAAGGAGCTTAAATGTGACTGCACATATAGCCCACAATATAATGAACACAGAATTTTCAAATCCATAATATAAAGTCTGCAGCACGTGGAAAAATATTGAGATATAAATGAAAAAATCTGGTTGCAAACAAAATTATTTAAATAAATTATTCTGATTTTTTTAAATAAGATTTTCCTCCACATTTGTAATAAGACACAGCTGGCTTTCTCTGCTATAACCAGTATCCAGTGACAACTCATAAAGTAATGATTATTATAGTTTTGCTTATGATATCCAACGTATAGTGGTCTGATCTGCTGAGATAGAAAATAGTCTCAGAAACCACAACTCTCAGATCTTCTCCCTAAATTCCCCCATGTACTTGACATATTCACCATCTTTGATTCTTTTTCACATTTAGACTACATGTAAATTCTGACTTCCAGATCTTGAGTAGTTGGCTCATTTGGAAAGTAGTTGCTGCACAAGCATAGGAAGCAGGTTTCACATAACCAATGTACAAATGTCCAGTACAACAGTGGGGGACTGTACACCTGGAGCTGATAGGAATAGGTTGAGATACATGGGGAATAAATGTCTAATACAATAGTGGATGCCTGTACGCCCACAGCTGATGGTACAGGGAGGGAGAGCCTGGCTGATATGTCAGATCACTGTCTGTCTAATCCACTAGTACAGTTCAAGTTCCAAAAGAGACTATGGGTTAAATTAAGGTACAGAGTGACTAATAGAGAGAGCCACCCACAAGTTGAACTCTGTGTTTTAATTAATGCTCTATTGTTGTGAAGAGATACCATGACCATGATAATTTATAAAAGAAAGGCATCACAGAGGACTTACTTACAATTTCACTAGGTAAAACAATGACCAAATGGTTGTAGGAAAGCTAAGCTAAGAGCTTACTTTTCAGTTAGTAGTTAGGAAGCAGAAATAGAAAAAGACAAAGTTTAATGTGGGCTCTTGAAACCTGCAGGCCTGGCCCAGTGTTTCCTCACTTCCAACAATGCTGTATTACCTAGTATTTCATAAACAGTTCCCATATTGAGGACACTGCATTGAAACATATGAGCTTATAAAGCCATTCTCATTCAAATCACCACACTCACATATATATCCATTTAATGCACAGATGTGAAAACTCCCCTTATATATGCATATACATACATAAGAAATCATTAAAAAAATCTAGATTCTATATGCAAAAGCAATTGAATGATTTGGTATTCTCTATCTGGCTTATTTCACTTTATATAGTCACATCTGTACATGCTGCGAGTAATGCTGCGAGATTATGTATGTTAGGACACCCTTTCTTCACAATGAAAGGTCAGTGCTTGCCTTTCTAAAAGTGTTTAATTCTACTCCATGGCAGAAAGGACTCTTGTCTTAGGCTATTATGACTATTTTGGTGTTGTTGTTGTTGTTGTTGTTGTTGTTGTTTGGTTTGGTTTTTGTTTTTGTTTTTGTTTTCACAGCCATTTTCTTTAAACTCATTCACAAAGTTCCCTACCCATTATCCTCTCCATTCTGGAGGTAGTATCTAAGTTCCAACTATGTTCTGATTCTTTCTATGAGTTTCATATTATATGATTCTTGTGGATGTGCACTTTTAAAATAAGTATGAATACTTGTTAACTTCTTGTTAATTTGCCAATTCCTAGCTCATTCCAACAATTTTCCAAGTACATACAATAGCTTAACCTAGTATAGGGTTCACACCAAAACTATGCTAAAATAACCAAAAAGAGAGAGTTTCTTGATTAAAAGGAAGGAGTACTGTAGAAGAGACTAATGAAGAGAGAGTAATGAAGAAGGAATTTGGTAAAGACAAATAGAGTAGTCTTGAAAACTCCAGCTCAAATTAAAGGAATAATTTAAGATAATGGCTACTTATGTTTAGGCTCGACCATCTCACCAAGAAACTCAAAGTAAAAAAATATTTTCTCTGAATTTAGTGACTATATCTGATAACTACAGAATTACAATCAATCCTTTTTCCTTTGGGGTTGTATTTGAAAGATGAAATAAGAATTCTCATTCTCTTATACTTTTTCTATAAATTATTTTGAATATTTTCTTCATAGTAAAGTATTGCTTAGTGTGATTTAACACATAAACTATTATTACCACTTTATTTTTGACATTTTGATTTTAAGAAAATAGGGAATCAGATTAGGGTCATGTTGATTGAGTAAAGAATTTGTCACACAAGTATGAGACCCCAAGTTTGACTCCTCACAACTGATGTAAACACCAGACACAGGCACACAAGCCTCTGTAATCTCTAAGCTCCTGTAGTGACAGATGGTGGAGATGCAAGAGTTCTTGGATGCTGTGCATAAGCACCAGAAAAATGACACTGACACTCTTTCTGCCAAAAAATATGGACATTGAATATGACCATCTGGATTCGTCTTCTGACTTCTATACTCAAACTGTGACACACAGAACCAGATTAACACAAACATAATACACACACACACACACACACACACACAAACTATTGAAATATATTACATAATTTATCTTTTTCTATGCGGAAAATAATCCATTAAATGACAACTCCAATCTGAAGTCCCTGATTCTAACATAAAAGAAAAACCAAACTCTTCAGTAGCAAAGAAAATCTAACTATCTGAAATACATATAAATTTTTGATAGCATATGATTCTTAACATTGGAAGATAATCTTAGATTAATTTGATAAAATTCAATTATGTAAAAAAGGAGTATATAAACAAAATTAAATGTAATATATAATATTGGTTCAGGTAGATGTATAAACAGATCTGGATCTGCAATAGCACACTGCTTTGCTGTCAGAACTCAGGGATTACTGTGAAAAGGAAATGGAATAAAAGCAAATTGCTACACAAGAGCAGGACAAGTCAGAAAAAAATGTGTAAGGCATTGGCTCCTAAGAAATATTACATGCGAAAGGGCAGCAAAGGATCTTTGGACTGTCACACAAGGCTATTAGTGTTAGAGTCACTAGACTGAAAACTCATTCTTAATATACAAGAGAAAAGTAAGGTCCATCTTCCCCTCTATATTTACCCATCCTTTCCAATTTTCTGTTTTTATTTTATTAAACATATTCATGAACTTTTGGCTTCATAATTGCTGCAAATATGAAAATGGAACCATTGTTTGCCAGGCTTGGACAGCCTTGTGGTTCATGGGAGGAGTTTTCTTTCTGGTCCAGGATATGGGTTATATTTCTTATCCCATCTTTTGGCTAGGTAATTTTTTTCTTCTATGATGCTTTGGCAATATTGTCTGTGCTTCTAACCTGAGTTTCTTCTCTTTCCTTTATTCCTATTATTCTTAGGTTTGGCCCATTCATGGTGTCTTAGATTTTATGGGTATCGTATGACAATATTTTTTTTGAGAGTTAACATTTTATTTGACCAGACTATCCATTTCTTCTATTTTGACTCTACTTACTGAGACTTCCCTCTTCTACATCTTGTATTCTGCTTGTGAACTGGCCTCTGAGGTTGCTCTTTGATTTCATAAATTTTCTTTTTGTCCAGAGATTTCCCTTTGTTAAAATTCATTATTAATTCCTTTTTTATTTTCAAGTTTAAGCTGTTTTATTAATTAATATTCTTCCACTATTTGCTGTATTTTCATATATTATTTTAAGGGGATTATTAATTTTCTCCTAAAGACTTTTCTCACATTCATTAATGATATTTCAAGATTTTTGGTTTGTGCTTTAGCTATGTTGAAATGCTCAGGGCCTACTGTGACGGGATGTTGGACTCTATTGGAGACATATGGTCTTGGCTGTTACTGATTGCATTAGACATGCACATTTAGGAATCTAGGAAAAGTATAATTCTAGGTGCTGATATTTGTTTATTCCTTTGCCTGATGTATGTTTTGCTTCTCATTACTGCTCCCTTCCCTGGTTCTTATGAAATTCCAGTGACTGTTGCCTGATAGCAAACTCTTCTTGGATTTTAATAGGCATGGCCACCAAGGATTCCAGATATAATGTGATTTTAGGTATTGGGTGATGACATGTTGGAATGTGGAAAGGCTAGGGAGGAGCAGGGATAGTTCAGAGACTTAGGGAAATCAATATTCCAAAAGTATCTGTTTAATATGTGGGGAATTGGGACAAAGAAGGGACTCGGGAATTTAACTTGTAGGAATTTATGGAAAGGTGAAGATTTGTAGATAGCAACTTGTTTCTCTGGACAGATTGGCCTGTGAGTTCCCAGTAAATGTTTGGTGGTATTGAAGGCTGAGATAGTGCAATGAATGATTGGGGTGGATTTAAAAATATTTTGAAGAAATAAGTGTATTGTTCATCGTAAATAGGGGCAGGGGAGAATGCAGGTTGTAGCATTGTATTACTTAGATTCCTACAGAGAAAAGACAAATGGGGGACTGTATTTCCAGAAGTGCAGTGGGAAGATGGTTTGAATTGGAACTGCAGGGGGAGAGGTGGAGAGCAGAAGCTAGCCTATCTGCTTGCTCAGCTTGTGTACTTTTTGGAAACAGTATATTCTTGGTTCTTCATCTTTCTTTTTTAAATTCTTTTTTCTGTGTTTCTTCCTCCTTTCCTTCCTAGCTTCCTTCCTTTCTTCCTTCCCTGTCTTTCTGTCTGTCTGTCTATCTATCTATCTACTTCATGGCCGATCTGTTAGTCATTACCATTTTATTGGTAAGTTGAAACTATTTATGTGTAATGTTTCTATGGAAATAATTTTACTATTTCCTGTATATCTGTTAGAGGTTGTTCTCTTAATTACTGCATTATTTGTGTTTCTTATTTTCACCAGGTTAATTTTGAGTATTTACTGAATTTCTATTTTACATGGCTGATTTATTCCATGTTCTGTTTTACCTATCTGTTTTTCTTTTTCTTTTTTAATGGAATATACACTTTAATGTATTTCACGTAAAGGAGACAAATTTTCTCATTCTTCCTCTAAAAGTGGTCTATGGAAATTATTTTGCAACTCTTTCCTGATTGTTCATAATTCCTTTATTTTGTATTTGCATGCAATTTTTCTTTTTTTCCCATTGATTTTAAAACATAACTGTTTCAGATTATTGGATTCTTGGTATACATTTAATTACTTTCATAGCACAAAGTATTTGTTTGATGTACTTTTGGCTTTTGTATTTGTGGATGGAAAGCCTGTTGCTATTCTGATATCTCTTCCTTATATTTGAGTTGGCATCTTTTTATGTAATTTTGGAATTACTTTTTTACTGGAGTTTTGTCATTTTGAACATTATGTGTTATAGAGAATTTCTTCACTGGTTATGTCTGTTGGAGATGTTTATATCACTTGTATTTGGATATTTCTTTCTTTCTCTAAGTTTGGGAAGTTGTACTTTATGAGATCATTAAAGTACCAGTCTATTACATTCCATTTTATCTCCATTCTTTCTCTCTCACACAGATCTCGCATGTATTCCCTTCTGCGTGTATTCTGGACTCCTTGGCAATTTGCTCTCTGATCTTTTGTGTTTTTCCTAACACATGTCTTACCTTCAGCCTACACCTGTAGGCTTAGATTTTTGAAAACCTATTTTAAATAAGGTTTCTCAAACACTATTTATCCCTCCCCCTTCTAGCCCATGATCTAAACGAAAGAGATATGAACATTTTTTAGAAGTAGTTCTTTGGGGCATTGCCATTCTCCATTGCCACAATACTAGCAGTCCAGTTTAGCAATGTCAAGATAGCAAAATGAATCAACATTGGTGGCATAATCCAGCAGCAAAGTCTAGGCCTCTGCCCAATCAGCCACCTTAGTACCATCAACAAGGACCAAGCAGGATGCCAAGAGATGTTCCCTACCCTGCTTCTCACAATGAATTGAAGATCAGTAAAGCAATCTGACCAACAAACCATTTCAAAACTAACTATGCAATCATACAATTTCTGTGCTTTGAGTGCTATCCATACTGTCTCCAAAACTCACATCTCCTACCACGGGTCATGCTTTAGCAAAATAACATCTGAGTTGGTGTCAGCAAGTTATCACATGAATGTGCGTTATATGACCCAACCAGAAACTTCCACTTCATCAACCCATGAAAGATTTCCCTCTTTCCACTTTTGTTTATTAACTGAGGATTTTTATATGAGGTTTCAAATATTTCTGTGTAGTTATTTTACAATTTTTCAACCTCCCTGAAGAATTGTTTCTCTATATTTTCGACTTTGACTCCAATTAATTAACGATTTCATTTGTTTTGGAGACTGACTTATCTGGGCATTCATGGGGTTTATTATTTTTTCTGTTTGACTCCTCTATATAATCATTAAACATTTTAAACACTAAAATGGAAATTCTTCTAAAATATTTCAACTATCTCTGCAGTTTTGTATTTCTTTATAGATGAGTTGGTAAGTTGTTCATGGGTAATAATTATATTCTTTGTATCACCATGTTGTATTTTCTGTATATGAAAGAATGCTTTATCAGTTTTTTCCTTTTCCATCATTTGAGCATATTATAATGTTTCATTTTTCTTTCCTGTAATTTTTTCTTGAAGGATATATTAGGAAATTCATGTATGGAACTACTTAAACCTGGTGATGGCTCTCAAGTGAAGTTGCTGTGGTAATCATATTTCAGCAATGTACCAATGTGACCAAAGGGTGTGACTTCACACTAAGGCCCAAGAAAACAAGATGAGGTCAAAGCATTGGTTGCTGTGATCAAGGTAACTAGTGGAAACCATATACTTTCTAGAGGCCATGGTTAGAAACACAGGACCAAAGAAAGATCTGAGATCATACAGAGGGTTTAGCAGGATCACTGAAATTCCAGGTGCCTCCTCTTCTACAGGACCAGAGAACAGATATCCAGATTATATGAAGGACCAGCTTATCCTGTGGTCTCAGTAGGTCTAGAGAACACCTCAGGACTAAGCCACTTGGTCTGTCTAGACCTAAGAACACAGAGCAATTTATCATGCAAATGCCAGAGAACTCAGGGTTCTAGTTAAGGACCTGATCTTCATCTCCAGTTTTCCCAGGGTTCTTTGGAAGAGTGTGGTTTTCTTGACAGTAATTTCTGTGCTATAGGTTTATAACTTTACGAAGTTCCAATAGTTATTACTGGACTCATTGTTTGTGTAGGCTATTTGGAGAACAAGGAGAAAGTATCTACCCTTTACATAAGACAGGAAGTCAGGTAATCAAAATTGATCCTATTCAGACTATCATATCCTAAGATTTAAATTATTCTTATATTTTTATGAACATCAATAAAATAACAAAAGAATTGATTTTTGTAGAAAGAATGATTAGAATGCCATTTAAACCACTGTGTCAAAAAGGTATGTATTAGAACAAAACAATATTTCATATAATGTTAATGGATAGTTTCCCAGTCACTTAAATTATTTAAACACTTATTATGGAAGCTGTATGCTCAGTATACCTGAGCTTCAAGTTTTTGCAATTAAATTTGTAATCACAAATTGCAATCAATGAGAGATTGTGTTGTCTAAACAAATAACCCAAATATTATGTCATGTATAACTTCTAGCTAAATATAAGAGGTAAAATTCAAACAAAATATAGTACAGAAAGGATTTATTTGGTAAAATCTGGCTGTTCACAGTTCTCTTTTCATAAGTCAAGAGATTCAGGTACTGGGAGAGTCTCAGAAAGTAGTTTTTTTTCTAGTTCCTCATGAGGACCCAAGTACTGATCCACAGAATAAAAATTAAAGCCAGATGTGCTGATGAATATCTGTAATATTATTACTTATTTGGCAGAGACAAGGAAATCGTGGGCTCAGTGGTCAACCACTCTGGCCAAATTGATGAGTGTTAATTTTAATGAAAGGCTGTTTCCAAAAGAATTACAGTGGAGTATAATTGAGGAAGACATTCAATATCAAAATCTAACCTTCACACATGGACAAACGGTTGCATGGCCACACATAAAACACACACACACACACACACACACACACACAGAGAGAGAGAGAGAGAGACAGAGACAGAGACAGAGACAGAGACAGAGACAGAGACAGAGACAGAGACAGAGACAGAGACAGAGACAGAGACACAGAGTGAGATAGAGTAAGAGGGACAGAGAAAGGCAGAGAGACAGAGACAGAGAGAGAATATTTGGAATATATAGTGCTCGTACTATATCGACAATACAGTATAGCTTATCTGAAATATCCTCAAGAACTATTTTCTTATCTAAATTATCGAGACACCAACATACTTCACTGTAAAGATTTGCACTTTCTAAAAGTACATTTCCAGCAATACATCCTTCCACTTTCTCTGAAATATAATTCTGAATAGTTTTGAATGTGAAAGATAAATGTCTTGAAAGATCATAACCCAGAGCAGGGTCTACAAATTCATAAAGGACAACTTTGGATGATCACAAGGATAAGTTTTGCCTTTTAAATTCTTGACTGTGGTTTATGTTTATTTAACTTTTATTTGTGTGTTTATGTTGCTCTTCATGTGTGTATAACTGATCTGTCTGTTTTTAACTCTTTCTGTTTGCATGTCTGTGTGTTCATCTGTCTTTTAATTTCTCTGTCTGTCTCTGTCTGTCTCTGTCTGTCTGTCTCTGTATGTCTCTGTCTCTGTCTCTGTCTGTCTCTGTCTCTCTGTCTCTCTGTCTCTCTGTATCTCTCTCTGTGTGTGGGGTTGTGAACAGGTATATGCATTCAACAGTGAGCATGTTGAGGATAGAGGAGAAGTTTAGAACTTGATTGTTGCTTTTCTTTCAATTTTAGCAAAGAGAAAAATCTCATTTATTTTTTAGATAGTGCATCCCAAATGTACAAATGTGTTCTTCTCTACTAAAATGTGTTCTTCTCTAAAATAAATATATTCAGTTACTTGACCCAGTTAACTAATCAGTCAACAACTAAAAGAAAGAGATGGAAAATTCCCACATCATTTTAGACAGAACCATCTTTATAATGCTATTAATTAGTTTTTTTAAATCACATCATTGTTATTCTTAGAATGCCGAGAAATACTTAAAAACATTTTTGAGAAAATTTGTTCTCCAAATTTGATTAAGTCAAAGTTTTTGTTTACAAAAAAGAAGCGTGGTAATGATGCAGATTACCTAGCCACTGCTACATATTAACTGTGTAATTGAGGTTCTGACAAAAGTGGGAATTTCTACTTCATCAATGCTCAATGCAATAGAAACTATCACTCAGCAACATCGAGAGCACAACAAATCTAAATTAAAAAGGGGGAAATTGAGCAGTTTTTGCTTTCCTGAGCTTTTGCATGCATATTGTAGTTTCAGATTTTATATTTTGTATGTTGTATCTTTGTGTGTGTATGGGTGTGTGTTTTTGTGTATGTGTGTGCATGCGTGAGAGAGAGACAGAGAGAGAGAGAGAGAGAGAGAGAGAGAGAGAGAGAGAGAGAGTTATAATGGTCCTTCCTTTCCTCTCTTCCCTCCAAACCTTCCTATACAGTCCTCATACTCTCCTAAATATTCCTAGACTCTTATTTCATTGTCTATTTTTGCATTCACATTTCTATATAAATATGGATTCTAAAATAATCTGTTGAGACCATATACTATTCCTTGTACCCATGCTTTGAAGACCAGCCATGTGGCACTGTACAACCAATTAATGTCTTCTTCTGCTGTTCCCAGGTGTATTCCATTGCGTGTAGTTCTTTGTGTAGATTTAGGGCCTCCTGGGCTTTTCTCCATGCCGTTTTAAATATTTGGTGGTGATCTCATTGGTCTGCTTACATTTGAGTGATCCTGTTGATGAATATTCTGAACTTTTGTTTGTTTGTTTGTTCATTAATATTTTGTTTATGTTTTTGCTGAGAGAATAGAAAGGGCCTGAAGTTCTGTATCTGGGGAGATTTATATAAAGCAGTACAAGTTTGAGAAAGGTAAACCTTAAGTAGAACATATTAAATAAATTTATTTTTCCGTTATACAAATAACGGAAGTGAAAACATGACATTGTGAGGAAGATGATACAGGGACAGTGAGTGTAGTTGGAGGAGGTCATACTCGATGCATATGATAAAAACATTTTGTACAGGTACATGAAATTTTCAAGAGGAGAAATTTGAAAAAAAAAGATTTTGAAAAGTATTGAATTGGAATCTTCATTCCACTTATAACAAAGCAGTAGCTTTCAAAATTATTTAGAACTTATAAAGATCTTACAAGATCATGTTCAACATTTCGTTCAACATTTCCCTTGATTTCCAAGTGTCCAAATGAATTTATTCAAACATTTTAAATGTTAAAATAAATGTTAATTTTTCTCACTATTAACTGTAATAGTTTACTTTGTCTAATCCTTAATTTGTTACTTATGTCCACTATGTAAACTATATGTAAAAACTTATGCAAATTTAGAAAGTCTTTCTTTAAGTGTCATTAAATTATTTTAGTAAAATTACAGAATGTGGTTAATTTCAGGTAATGTCTTCCCTGTGGGGTCCTGGAAGGTTCTTGCTTTCCTGGCATCTGAGACTTGCGGGTTTCTAGCCCCAGTTTCCCATCCCCCCTTGCTAAACACCTCTGTTCAATCTGAAGTCTAGATACAAAGTTAAGACACAAAGATAAGTGTTGGGGATTTAGCTCAGTGTGCGCAAGGCCCTGGGTTCGGTCCCCAGCTCTGAAAAATAGAAAAGAAAAAAAAAAGACACAAAGATAAGACAGAAGTAGGGAGAGCTCATAATACAATGTTTCTTGGAAACACCGGATTTACTGTACTTTTAATCATTTGAGGGTTTTTTTTTTAAACACTAAGACTTATTTCCATTTTAATGCTATTTGAATTAAATAAAGGCTTTATACTATTCTTGAAAAAAATTACAGAATGTCAGGTAATAACCCATGGACAAGACTTACAGCCTATTTCTAACATATATCTGTTTAAATATAGAGTAGAAAAAAAAGTTGTCAGAAGAAACAATGTCATAAATATTAGTTGTACAATGCAGAGAAATTAGATGTGGCTGCCTACTTTATTAGTTCCAAATTCTTTGCATAAACATTCATTTCTTTTTTCATTGTGGTATCCATATTAAATAGGCTGCAACCCCTGTCTGGATACTCTTCAAATATCATATTTTAAGTTTATGATGGTAAATTCTCTGGGACCATTATGACAAGTACCAGGTATACACAAGCATGAAATGAAGTATGAATTCTCAGGCAGAAAGAACTCTGAGTGGTTGCCAGGGGGATACACATGCTAATTCTTTACTTCTTATGTAAGGATTTTTAAGTGAGACAAGAAATCTTTTAAATTGGTAGTACATAGAATATTAAAAATTATTATAAGTAATAATATCTTATCATAATATTACATTTAATCAAATGAAAAAGAGTATTCTGCTGCTATTTTCTAAGGACTTCATTATAAATATCAGGCCCATTACCATCTCAAAAGAAGAAATAAACCCTTCACAGTCTTTAATCTCTCATTATTTACTAATAATGGGAATGATTAATAGGTGGGAAGTGATAAACAGATGGAATAAAAATTATCGAATTTCCATTCGAGTTTGCAGTTACTAGTGTATTAGAAGATACTAAATAAACACAAGTTCTCTGGAATTATTTTCTTATGTCACAATCTGTTTCAAGTAATCCTGACAAATGGTAATTCAGGTGTTGCATGAAAAAAAAACACTTATGTTAGTACTGGCTATGCTCTAGTAATGCAATTTTCCTTTCCCCTATGCCTCCATGATTCACATGCAACTGCCCAGCTCATGGTCCTCTTGCTGAGGTTTCTGCTTGCATTCCCAGCCATCCACCCTCTGTGGTTAGCTGTCACAAATCCCCATAAAATCAAAACTCTGGAGGCTTGTAATTTATCCGTCAGATTTATATCAGTAAAATCACAACCCACAAAACACCCACAGTGAACTCAAAGCCAATTGGTATGGATATAAGCTGCCCACCTACTTTGAGCAAATAATCCTCTATTAATGCATCTCTTCTATGTGGCTATATAAATCCACATGGAAATGATTTGTCCTTCTCTTCCTCCACCTTTCTTCCTTCTCCCTGGGAGTCTCTATCTCTCCCACCTCTAAAACTGTCAGCCTGCCCTTTTTTTCCACTGCCCAATCACATGATCTGCCTTATCTTCTTCCTGACCTCACCTGCATATAAACAGTAATCTACACTTCCTCCTTTTTGTCTTATTAAATGATTTTTCCTCTCAAAGATAAGTTGAGCACAACTATTACCATTTTCTAATTTATAGAGTATTATACACATCTAACATCCAGTCCATCATTTTTGTCAATAAAATAGAACAGTGCATAATTTATCCTAACTTAAAAATGGCTTATAATTCCACATCTATTATGTCCTTGCTTAGTTTGTATACTACCTGAAAACTATCCCCTCAAATATATTCTCTAAATGCCAAATAGCCTGGGTTGGCTATGAGACTGTAACTAGTCTTCAACCCTATCAAAAACCTGAAAACAGCAAATATTATCTAAAAATATAGGAAGCCTAATGGAGCTTCCAGAACTGAAACAAATTATAAATACAGCTGGCTATACAGCCCCGGAGTGTCAGGGAGTTGGAGCATCAGACTTTAGCCCTCTGACCTAGGATCATCTGACAGACCTTTGAAACAGGAAATATTAAGGACTAGTTTATTCTGTCTCAGCAGAACTAAGATGTCCTATCTTGTAACTTGTATTCTCTGATGAACAGTACAGGTGTGTAAAAGAAATATGCAATTTCTGGCAAAATGTAAAACCTCACCTGGAGGTTGGGTGCTCAGTTTCTTCTTTAATTCCAAGAAAGGGGATGTGTTAGGAGCAGATATGTATAAACAACAAATGAATAAATAACATTAAATGTCACATTCTGAGATTTTTAAAACTATCTATGTAAAGTAACCTAGACTGCTGTCTGTTAACTACTCTCAGCTATTTCTTATTTCAGTACCTTGCAAATATCCTAGCAATTAACTCAGAACCAAGAACTTGTTATCTGACCCTTAACTCATATGCTCAATCATATGGATCCCTTTTAGAAGGATGTGGTCCACGCCTTGTACTTTTAAAATTTTTGCAACATTAGAGATAATTTATACCAAGAAAAGCCCTGGTTCTGCATCACAATAAATTCTATACCAATGTAAGAAACTACTACTTCAACTTACTGTTATTAAGATTTATACCAAGTGAGATTATGGCTACACAAACAATTCTAGCTATATCCTGTTAAATTCTGATCATTACTAAATTCTCCAGAAAGAAAACCTTAAAATAACAACCTCCAGGTCCCAAGCCCAGAAAATAGAGATAATGATTCTTCATAAACTCTTTCTGTTGGATATGGGAATTGAGATATCTTGAAGGGGGATTAGGGAAAATGAGGGAGTTGATTGTCTTTAAGAAGGCCACACAAACAAATATTATAGTCTTGGATGTCTGTTTCCTGCTGGATCCAGCTGAAAATTCATGAGATCAGGAGTTCAAGCAGGTCAGTTCAGTATGTCTGGTGATGGGACTCACAAAAGCTATACATTCTGTAATATACAAATTTCAAAACAAAATTTTGTATCATCAAGATACCTGTATGGATTGTATTAGTCTTGTGAAGGTTGTTCAGTCTAGTTAGGATGTAATTCTGCTCCAATAATAAGTCTTCATTCATGACATGAGAGGGATGGTATAAAGAATGTTTTTTGAATGATTTTACTGAATCTATTTTTCAGGGGTCTGCCTTTATCAAATCTGTTCCATATAACTCTGGTAGGTATGTAGACACTAATCATTTTTTCTAAAAATGCAAAAACAAAGCCTTTCTCCCAAATCAGCTTATCCTTCAGTAGTAAACCAGGAAAACTTGTTGTTTGCTCTCTCTTCCAAAGGAACAATAAAACAACCACAAAATCCATGACCATAATCATTTTGATAATAAAAACAATTCAAAGCAAATTAAGCAAATTGAACGAGTACTGTATGAGCCTATTCTTAGGCCTGTTCTAATTTGTATTGGCACAAAATTCCCATGGAGCCCATGAACAAAGAATATGAGAGTCCTGCAGACTATATTATACCTTCTATCTGTTATGCTCCCTGACTGCAGCTACAAACAGTTATTATATTACTACCTGTTCATAGCAGGCAATTATTACTGCTCTCTGCTTGGAGTCATGGAGTATATTTTTCTCTTTGCTATTTCCTAACCATGGTCGAAATTCCCCACGTGACTTGGACAAAATTTATATATAAATCTACCTGAAAAGCAAAAAATCCTCATTTTACAAATTCATAGTACAATCAATATCTGCATAAGAAAGTAGTCAGCTGTTATTCTATGTCTCTCTCCAAATCAGAGCAGTCTATATTTATACTTCAGACCTCAGAGCCAGTGAGTGCGATCTGACCATTGTCTTTGGTTCAAGGTTCCTGCACTTGAGCCATCATGTGACGCATCCCTGTTTTGCTTGCCCAGACTAAATTTCTAACTCAAAGGCTAAGAATTTTAAGTTTCTAGTGGATTCTTTCTTCACACGTTGGATTGTCACACAATCACGTTTGTTGAGACATAGGACATAATCTTTCTAAGCCAATCAACATATCCTATGCTGCAGACAATAATAACCTGTAAAGAGTAGTTTATAGCCCTTTCCAGACAATGAGGCTCACATTGAAATTTTTTTTATAAACTTTTTGCACATGGGGTATATTCATTATTATTATTAATTTTGAACTGAACAGATATTACAAAACTGTGGTACATTTATGCCTAAGAAATTTTGTCTAAAATAAAACAGAGGAAATTTTATCTAAAAATGAATTTAAAGTACATATTTGAACACTGTTGTATATATTTTTAGAATGTGAATAAATTTAAGCTCAAAAATACTATATAATTTTTGTTCTTTCTGTTTCTGATAAGAACATAATATAATATTTCTTTATTTTTAGTGCTTTTTAAATTATATATATATATGTATATATATATATGTTTCTGACAGATCTATATAACTACTGAAAATTATGTTTCTGTTACTATTATAAATGCATATATTAGTCAATTTAAAAAAAAGAGGGAGAGGTTGTTTTTATCTCATGGTCAAAAGGGTTTTCGAACCCAGGGCCTTGCGCTTCCTAGGTAAGCGCTCTACCACTGAGCTAAATCCCCAGCCCCGTTTTTTTTTTTTTTTTATTTCATGATATATTCCCATATGATGTTTGTACCTGTAGTGAAGCTGGGATTCCTAGACAGAGCACCTAGAAACCCACATTTAACTCTTAGGAAGGAGTTAAAAATAGATCAGAGGGAGCTAGATCTAGATAACTCCATTGAATTTTTTTCACTTGATTTCTATCACCTTTCAATAATGTCACAGGCTACTTGGTACAGTCTTAAAAATAGTCTTCAAACTTAACTAAATCAATATGCAGGCTAAAGTAGGTCTAGCTTATAGTCTAAAGACTAAATGGCAAAACCAAACAATTGACACCGATATGTTAAAAAAAAATACAAGAAAATATAGCCACTTCATACAAGATTGTTCTTAGTCTCTCCTTTACCATGAGGCAACCTTCTAAACAGTAATACTAAATCACAAAAAAAACTAAACAAAGACAGTGCAGAGAAGTGAGAATTCATGAAAGGCGTGAAGGAAAGACTTAAGACACTGTATTTAGAGGTGAGAGACATAAAATCAAGTCACACCTAGAAATCTATCACCTAGAATAAGGAAATGTTTGTCACTTGTAAAATATAAACTTTATGTTACATGTAGAGATATTCATAAAAGCATATACATTTGAATGCAAATAGAAAACATTTTGTGTCAGTCATTGCAGTACTAGCCAAGGTCTCAAGATAGGTCTTGTTGCCAAGGAGAAGAACTGAGTTCAATCTGTAGAATGTAGATGGTGTCAAGTTAGAGATCATCCTTGAATATTGCCTCAGACATCTGCAAATGTACCACAGCTTGCATGAATACAAACACAGAGACAAAAACACAAGACATACAGACCTGCAAACACACAGACACACTAACAGAGAGTAAATGAATAAATATTTTTAAATAAAAAAAATAAGTACAAGGTAGTACCATAATCTTTGTAAATAAAATATGTTATGTATTAGATAATTTAAAGGACATGAATATGTTGTATAAGTACTTGTTGTTGAACACAGGAAATTTATTATTTCCATAAGTATGATTAGCCAAAAGTAATTAGTAGCTATTAAAATTCAAGCAGAAAATTAATGATAAAATCTTAGACTATGATAATCAGGGAATAAGTAAAACAAATGAAGTGACCTCAAAATTATTGAAAAATGAAATTTAATATATTATATGCTAATAATACCGTCAAAGATTATTTCAGCTCATAAAGTACAATTTCCAAAATATTATCAGATAGACATTAACAATTTAAATGTGAATATAATTGTGTCGTTAGCATTACAATGTCTTAAAAATTTTTAAAACAAATTGTATGCAAAAGGCTCAAAACACGATATATATGCAGAAGAATAGTACTGCTGAACCAATACAGAAATTAAAATTATTGAAAAAGTCAGTGGAACAATCCCTTAATACTGAAGAATGTCTGCTGCTCTTATAGAAGAATTGGAGTTCAGTGCCAAGCACCCAAATCAGGCAGCTCACAACCAAGTGTAACTTCAGCTCTAGAGGATTCCATGCCCTCGTCTGGACTCTAAGGTCAAGTACATACATGTGTACATAATTTGCACACACATACCAGACACATACACATAAAACTTAAATGAGAAAGGGACACTAATTATAGTTATAGTGATAAATTCAGCATATCATAAAATGACAGTTTACCATGGGAAATATGTCTACATATAATTTAAATAATATGCAAGTCTGTAGTTATCTCTGCTCAGGTTAGGTATAGAGTTTTTCTTATTCCAAACTGTTATGTGAAAGGCAATATTAGAAATGGTTGGAACAGTGCCAGCTAAATCTTCTTGATTTTCCAAGCTGACAGTTAAATAAAGCAAATACATTTTTAGAGCAATTGTACAATATGTTCTAAATGAAAGATTGAGGACCATTGCTCAAACCTAAATCAAAATAAATGGCTTAACTTCTCTCCATTTGGAGTTCAAATGTAAGCATACACATACACACACCATAAAAATAAATGGTTCATGATATTTTTGCTCAATACATTCTGCTTGATGCTAATATTGCCTCATTTTATTTAAGGACTACTTCAAGAATTATTTTACAAAGTACTTCATACACTGTTACATTGAAGAACAGTGTTAGAATTCATTGCATGGCATGGGCTTTGCAGATGCCTCACTTAGTAAAACACTGTCAAATCAGCATGAAGACCTGAATTAAATACCAGAACCCACATAACGCCAGATGCTATATCCTGTATCTATAATAATACTCATATAAAGGTTGGTCTTTGATTGCCACATATTCTGGGTCACATGTATGCCCAAATTCATATATACATGAAAACAATCGTGTGCATGCATTCACATGATCTCTCTCTCTGTCTCTGTCTTTCAGTATCTCTCTCACACACAAACACACACAAGGGTGACAGAGAGAGAGAGAGAGAGAGAGAGAGAGAGAGAGAGAGAGAGAGAGAGAGAATATAATTAAAGAGCAGCTATGAATATAAATACAGAAACTTGAGGGAAATAATGAAATTGAGGTCTGTGTTTGTGGTTTAGCAAGTTCCTCAAATGTAGCCTATTCCCATTCTTGGTAAATACAAAGGTTTTTCAGTTTCACCCAAGTTCTTAAGATTCCTCAACCTAGATTAGATCTTCTTTTTAAAAGAAGCATAGAAGAAACCTTGGATCCTCAAATCTGCTCACGTTATTTCTGTGTTGTTCTCCTCCACTTAAACCTTAAATAAGACCTCTGTGGTTGTTTGAATGAGAAACACCCACTACAGTGTCCTGTATATAAACACTCTGCTCCCATTTTGTGGAGCATTATGGAACATTTAGGAGGTGGAACTTTGCTGGGCAGTTTGTCTCTAGTGGCACGATATAAGAGTTTATAGTCTTACCCTCTTTCCTATTCTCTCTCTGCCTATTTTTTGTGGAATAAAATGTGACCAGTCAGCTTTCTGCTCCGTTGCCATCTCTAGTCTTTTCTGATGCTAAATTTTTCTTTGTAAGATGGACTCTCTCCCTCTGGAAACAGACAGAATAAGCCTTTTCTTTCTTAAATTGTTTTATGTATTGACATTTTATCATAGCAACAACAGAATAACTAGTAATGCACTTAGCTCCCCTCGTTTCCTGGATTTTCCCAGAATTTGTGGGCCATCAACTTACTCTAGTTGAATTACGTTGTTGAGTAACTATGGAATTCTTTTCTCCCGTTCCTGAATTTTCTCATTATTTCTTAACCCCTTTCATCCATGTAATTATTTTTTCTCCAGCCACAGAAACCATAAGCAGATAAACAGAAACCCAGGACACATGTTTAGTTAAATTCTTCACAGTAAAATAAGTGGGATTGTTCCCAGAGCTAAAACATCTTTAAAGTGCACAGAATTTCTTATCTTTAAAAAAAGATTAAAGCCACCTTACATTATCATGTTACCAAATTAAAATAAGAACCCAAAACAAACAGAATTCTTATTTAAATATTAAAAGTCCCAGTTGTGGTGCTATATCCCTTTAATCTGCTTTAATTTTAATGTCGACAGCATATTACTTAAGAAAAGAACCTAGATGTAGATCGCTCCTGAGAGACACAGCCAGAATACAGCAAATACCAGCGAATGCCAGCAGCAAACCACTGAACTGAGAACAGGACCCCCGTTGAAGGAATTAGAGAACGAACTGGAAGAGCTTGAAGGAGCTCGAGACCCCTTATAAACAACAATGCCAAGCAACCAGAGCTTCCAGGGACTAAGCCACTACCTAAAGACTATACATGGACTGACCCTGGACTCTGACCTCATAGGTAGCAATGAATATTCTAGTAAGATCACCAGTGGAAGGGGAAGCCCTTGGTCCTGCTAAGACTGAACCCCCGGTGAACGTGATTGTTGGGGGGAGGGCGGCAATGGGGGGAGGATGGGGAGGGGAACACCCATAAAGAAGGGGAGGGGGAGGGATTAGGGGGATGTTTGCCCGGAAACCGGGGAAGGGAATAACACTCGACATGTAAATAAGAAATACTCAAGTTAATATATAATATATATATATATATAGAGAGAGAGAGAGAGAGAGAGAGAGAGAGAGAATGAAAAGAAAAGAACCTAGAAGTAGGAACTAAAGGAGAGGCCATGAAGTAGTGCTGCTCATTAGCTTGAACTCTTGCTTCCTCAGCATTCTTTCTTAAATACAACAGGATCCAAAGGGTAGCAACAACCCAAAATGGCTAAACACCCTCCACGTCATCCATCAATAAAGAAAAGGCTCCATAGACTTGCTCAGAGAAAGTCAGTAGGTAGACAAAAGCCTCTAGCAGAGAAACCATTTTCTCAGATACATTGAAAATTTTGCCATGTTAACAAAAACTAATCACTTAAAATAATTTTGGATGTTTTTAATATGTCAATAAGTGAGTTACAATATGCCTATAATGAGGTATAATGTGGAGACAATGACTATAACACTAACAAAAAGATTAAAGATGAATCAACCTACTTATACACTTTTACAAAATAGAAATATTCTATCCGAATTATATAAAGAACAGATACAAAAATGTATGTATGGGCTTCCAACAATACCAACCAACCAGAGTTCCCTGGGACGAAACCAACCATCCAAAGAGTACAAATGGACAGGCCTATGACTCAAGCTGCATATGTAGCAGAGGATGGCCTTGTTGGGCACCAATGGGAGGAGTAGACCTTGGTCCTGTCAAAGCTGGTCCCCCAAGTATAGGGGAATGTCAGGGCAGGGAGGTGAGAGGGGGGTGTGTTTGGGTGAGTGGACATGTTAATAGAAGCAGTGGAGAGGGGATGGGATAGAGAGTTTATGGATGGAAAACAGGGAAAGAGGATAACATTTGAAATGTAAATAAAAAATCCAATAGAAGAAAAGAAAATGTATGTATAATGTTAAAGAAGATAAAAATAAATATCCAAAGTTATATCTTTCAGATATATAGTATTTTTAAGAAAATAATTATAATACAGTCAAGTAATTTTTACAAAGCTTTTTTTCCTTTGAGATCACAATAAAATGTTGGTTATAGACTCCTCAAATATCTATTTCATTTGCTCAATCCAATGCTTTTGGGTATACCTTAATGGTTTACAAAATATTTTTATTTTTCATTTCAGTCTAATGTGGAGAAAAAATACTTTAATATAAAAGAAGTTATCACTGCCATTTTCTTCCTGAACTTAGCTACTCAGCTTTATGGCCAGTGTAATTATAAGGTTATTCACATTTGGGGAAGAAAACATTAAGCTGAAGAGGAAGCTGAAGTCTTCCCCAGACAACTGATGTTCATTTTTATTTTTCATGTCTCATCAATTAGTTTAGAAAATAACACTAAAATGCAGCAAAATTTTGATTGGTATGCATATAAAATCTCAGCAGTTCAAGAGGCAAACACATTTCCAAAAAACAATTCTAATACATTCACTGTAATAAAAAAAAGTGGGGGGGAGTTCAACTAAGATTTCTCATTTGGCTTAAGGAAGTAAAATGTTACAAGCATTGCTTGTGTAATGCAAGCTATTAATAAACCCCAAAATGTGGCTTGATTTACCCCCTTTCTCTACAAATTTAAAGTCAGTAACTTCATTCTTCATTTCTACAAAAGCATACCCCTTTTGTCTCCTTTGTGATCGCTCCACTACTAAGGTACCTCAGCCCAAAGTATCCTGTAGCATATAAGTATAAATAACAGTACACATTAAATCTGTCTACACACCAGCAATGACAGTTTTGGTCTGTTCTTAGCAGGAGACCACAATGGTGTGTTTCTCCCAACCAGTGCCTCTCCCACATATGCCAGCTCTGCCTCTCCAGAGCTATGAGATTGCTCTCTTGACTCCCCAGAGCCTACTGCTGCCAAACTACTTTGCACTCCCAAGTTTTTGTGGCTAGCTGTGGGCACGCTCTCACCAGCAAGCATTTCCCTGCAATTACCTCTACCCTGAAGCTCGACCCATACCCAATCTTACCGTTCCAAAGCATAGCCAAATTCCACCATATCTAACTTGTTTATGGCTGGCTCACTTGAGTCATTGTGAATGTAAAACACTAGACATTCTTAGTTTAGATTTAATACATGATACAATTGCTAGGTGCTGATTCTACAGTCCTAAATCATAAACTACTCTATGTTAGAAATCTTCCAACTGCAGAATCTGTCATCAAATCTAACAATTCCTGGTCTATATCTAGCTTCTGTTTTTTCCTACCTCTATGTAAAAATGGACTGTTACTTCTTCCCATGTCTCCTCTTCCTCTCTCTGCACTGGAAGGCCCACCTCCCGCTTCTTACCTACAAATTGGCTTTTTGTCATCTTTATTTTCCAATCAAATAATTGGGGAAAATTCCTCTATATCTCACCTTTTCTGTCCAAAAAAAACCCATTTCTCTCAGATATAATTTTTAAAAATCATGAGAAGTAAATTACATAGTATGAGATACAAATGCTTTGTATTCTATCAACCTGTCAATTTAGATAAAGAAATATATATATATATATATATATATATATATTCTCAATGTTAATAGTTTGGGTTGGGTAAGAGACTACAATTAGTCTTCAATCCCACAAGAACATAAGATTTACCTGAAAATATAGGAAGCATTAACATAGCTTCCAAAATTGAAACAAATTGTAGAAATTGCAGCCTACCTGCATAGTACCCTGCTTCTCAATATGATGGAGCAATAGTCTGTGAATGTTTGGCCCAGGATCATTTAACAGACCTTTGTACCACAGCATTATAAAGGACTAATTACCCTGTCTTGGGAGAGATTATCAGTAGACTATTCTACATGGTGTGTCCTTTTGCTGTATAGTATTTTTGTCTGTAGTTGAAAAGACAATTTCTGTCCAGTGGCTATCTTGCCACGATGTACAACCTCACCTGTAAGTATAGACATTTGATGGGAGGGTTCTGTCAGGTGATGAAATAATATTACCTCCATTGGCTAAAGACTCTGCCTGGCTTCCTAATAAACACAGCCAATAGGTGTTGAAAATTGCTTCATTTACTTACATTTCAAATGTGATCTCCTTTCCCAGTTTCCTTTCCAGAAACCCCTTACCTCATCCTCCCCCTCCCCCACTGCTTCTCTGAGGGCACTCCCCCACCTACCACACTGTCCTACCTGCCCTGGCATCCTCTATAATGGGGCATCGAACCTCCACAGGACCAAAGACCTCTCGTGCCATTGATGTCCGACAAGGCCATCCTCTGTTACATATGCTTCTTGAGCCATGGGTACCTCCATGTGTACTCTTTGTTTAATGGTTTAGTTCCTGGGACCTCAGGGGTGTCTGGTTCATTGATTTTGTTCTTCTTCCACTGGGTTGCAAATTTCTTCAGCTCCTTTAGTCCTTTCTCTAATTCTCCATTGTGGACCCCGTGCTCAGTCCAATGGTTGGCTGTGAGCATCCACCTCTGAATTTGTCAGGTTCTGGCAAAGTCTATAAGGAGAGAGCGATATTTGGCTCCTGTCAGCACACACATTTCTTGGCATCCACAACAGTTTCTGGATTTTGGTGATTGTATATGGGATGAATGCCTAGGTGGGTCAGTCTCTGGACAGCCTTTCCTTTGGTCTCTGATCCACACTTTATCTCTGTAAATCCTCCTTGGGTATTTTGTTCCCTCTTCTAAGGAGTGAAACATCCATACTATGGTCTTTCTTCTTCTTAAGCATCATGTGGTCTGTAAATTTTATCTTGTGTATTCCAAGCTTTTGAGCTAATATCCACATACCCATGAGTACATACAATGTGTTTTCTTTTGTGATTGGGTTACCTCACTGAGAATGATATTTTCTAATTCCATACATTTGCCTAAGAATTTCATTAAGTCATTGTTTGTAATAACTGAGTAGTATTCCATTATGTAAATGTACCACATTTTTTGCATCTACTTCTCTGTTATAGAACATCTTTTTTTTCCCCAAACTCTAGCTATTATAAATAAGGCTACTATGAACATATTGAAACATATCTTTGTTATATGAAAATTGCCCACCAAATAGCTCCTGTTCCAGCATCCTCTAAACTAGACTTTAGTCTAGACTTGTAATCTGAGTTCTGGTGCTCTCATTGATAAATCATGTATTTAAAGATATGAGTTAAGATCTTATTATATAGATTTGTAGAATCAATGTCTAATTTTGTGTGTGTGTATATATATATATACTTAATATTTAAATTATCATTTTCTTACAATTTATATAATCGAATAAAATTCTATTTTAGATTGTCTCAACAGGAACTGTGATGGAGAGAGAGAGAGAGAGAGACAGAGAGAGAGAGAGAGAGAGAGAGAGAGAGAGAGAGAGACAGAGTGACAGAGAGACAGAGACACAGAGACACACAGAAAGAGACAGACAGAGACAGAGACATACAGAGACAGAGAGACAGAGAGACAGAGAAGAGAAAAGCAAAATTTAAAGAAATAAGAAAAAGGAAGACAGAAAAGAAGAGAGAATATTTACTGAAAATGAGAATTACATGGAATTGCAAGTTTGTCAACCTTTGTGTCATGACCCCTTTTCTGGGTTTTATAAAAGATATTTACATTCAGATTCACAAAAGTGCTTCCAGTTTACATCTTTGCCCAGAGCAGACCCTGTACTTCAACCCTTCACATCTTAGTCCTACCCAAAGAAAGCTTGACCTCCAGGAGTGCTGACATACCCAGGTTCACAGACACAATTTCAGCCCAAGGAGATCTGAAACAAGAAAACTCACAGTTTTACATAGACATCTTGACTCCTAGGAATTCTGACATACCCTAGCTCACAAGAGGATCTGGCTCTAGTCAAAGATAGCAAAACTAACACCAGAGATTACCAGATGGTGAGAGAGGCAAGCTGAAGAACATAAGCAACAGAAACAAATGCTACTTGGCATTATCAGAAAATGGTTCTCCCATCATAAGAAGTGCTTTGCTGAGAACAGCATAGGATGACATGGACTGCTCACAGCAGGCCTGGATGGAGACATCTCAGAAGCCTGCAGGAAATACTTGTAAAAAAAGGTTGGTGTCTGGGACCTGGAGAAGCAGGAGACACATCCCTCCAGGGGACCAACCTGAAATAAGGAACTGCCTGAAATAGGTTGGGATGGAGACATCTCAGTAGCCCGCAGCAGCTCTTCATGAACAAAAAGTGTTCCCATTTCTCCTAACCCTAGCCATGGACAATGGATGTATAGATTTCATTTCTGCATGACTGCTTTTCAGTTGGCCTTGGTGTACATAATTACTCTACTATATCTGACTTTCCTATTTCTTTCCCCTTTTGCTTTGGTGAAATTTGTGAAATTAGGTGTTTCTTGATGTAATGATTCTTAAACAATTAAAAACAGAGGCACAGGAGCACAGAACAATACAGTCCTAATGGTCCAGGTGCGTTCTGTGTGTGCTCATTTTGGAAACAAGGCAATAATGGCACATGGTAATAGAATAATGTTTGACTTTCAAATAAAATTTTTATAAATTACTAGAAAATGAATTAGAGACAATATTGGGACCCCAAAAAAGGGAAAAAAAACTATTGAAGTTATGAAATAATTTTTGCACAGTATTTGAGAGTGGTATGTAAATAATAAGGTGTAGAACATATATATATTCTCTGACATTTCCTCACCCACTTGTTGGCAGGTCTTAGTTCCATAATGTGTGGACTTTTGTTCAGAAGATGGAAGATGGTGTGTGTGTGTGTGTGTGTGTGTGTGTGTGTGTGTGTGTCCATTTGTACAAGTAGATATGGAGATCTGAGGTCAACAATGAATAATTTCTTCTGCAGTGGCTTCTCAATTAGGTGTTTTTAAAGATAAGGTCACTTGCTGAACCTGGAACTCATATATTTGTCTAGGTTTCCTGGTGAGCAACCCTCAAAAACTATCCTTTTTCTGCCTCACCTATACAGAAGTTGCAAGTGTGTGTCCATGTCTTATGTTTTGTGTGGTTACTGAGAATCTATACTTTGGTCATCATGCATGCACAGTAAGTATACTTACTATCCTTCACATTTATGCAATTTTGATGGCAACAAAGTCAGTTGCCTTCATAAAAGAAGAAAGTAATTTTATGCCCCTCCTTCCTTTAAGATTCCTCTCCTGTAACATAAAAAAATAATAGTTTTGCAGTTGGGGTAAGTTTGCATGTATTAGCCATACTAATCTCAAAATAAAATGGTATTTATGTAATCCTCATAATTTGAAATGTATTATACTTCATTTGCAAATGCATGTATAATAAACAGGGCTAATTTACAGTTATTAACAACTGTTTCTTAACTGAGTATATTAGTTTATACTTTATGTACATGTACAAAATATTTAAAGTAATATTTAAATTAATCTTATAATAATTTCATTCATGTATCCATTGCAATATCATCTTTGACTTTCCTTCTGGATCCACGCAGTGGAGTAATGCATTACCTAATAAGAATTGAGGAAAATAAATGGTTTTGTTTTAATTTAATATCCAGAAAGAACTTATGATTTATCTATCATCACATCAAGTGTTCATATCCAGGTTATGTTATGGAAGAAAAAAGATTGTGTGACAAAATGTGTTGCAGCTATATTTAAATGAGATTTCAAATTTTGGTTTCTGTAATTCGAGATTCCATGTACATGTATGTTTACATGTATGCATACATATGTGTATACCTCTCTTTTTTAAAATTTAGTTAGTTCTCTTAAGATGATTGTACAATCAGTTTTTGCCTGAGCCCGAAGCTAAAATAGTCCCACCATTCTCTGTACCCAAATCTCATGGGGGAGAGAGCTGGACTCTCAGAAGTGTGCACTTTTGTGAGATCTCAGGGAAGGACTACATTTCTGCTCACATTCTTCACCCAAGAGGAACTTGCCTAGTGCCCTCTGTGCCCTCTGGGCACAGGAATCTAGGAGCAGTCAGGGGCAAGACACTTCCGGTTTCTTCCTGTGCCCAGAGCTGAAAGCTAGTCACTAGGAGCACCAACACACCTGAGAGCGGAGGTACGACCAACTCTTCTGCTCCACACAACCCATCTGGTGGCCGCAGGACACACAAAGGCAGGAGCAGTCTTCGACAGGTCAATTTTGTTTTCTGCCTGCATGCAGAGCTGTATCTGTCCATCAGCACTCTGGACCCAACTCCCATGGTGGGTAGAGCTGGACTCTCAGAAGTGTGAACAACCCTGAAAGTTCAGAGTACACAATGTCTTTGCTCACATTCCCGGCCAAAAGTACAGAGACACCTGAGAGCAGACATAAGACTAATTCATCTGTTCTAAGCAACCCGCATGTAGGTTCCGGACACACATACGCAGGAGCAGTCAGGACAGACCACTTCCAGGTTCTGCCTGTGCCTGGAACTGAGCCATCACATGGCTCACTGTACCTAGGTCTGGTTGAAAGAAAACAAGTCTACAGGAGTGCACACTCACAGACTTACCGAAGGGTCAAGCCATGGTCAAGACAGCAAGACAAACTAACATCAGAGACAACCTGATAAAAAGAGGCAAGCTCAGGAACCTAACCAACAGAAAACAAGTCTACTTGGCATCATTAGAGAAGAGTTCTGCCGCCAAAGCAAAAACTGGATATGTAAACAAAACATCAAATCAAATTTGGATTTATAATCACATCACATACTGATAATAGAGGACTTTAAGAAGTACATAAATAACTTCCTTAATGAAATACAGGACAACATAGTTAAACACGTTGAAGGACTTCAAGAAGAATCCCAAAAATCCCTTAAAGAATAACAGGAAAACAGAACCAAACAGGTGAAAAAATTAAAACAACCATCCAGGATTTAAAAATGGAAATAGAAACAATTAAGAAATCACAAAGGGAGACAATGCTAGGGATAGAAAATCAAGGAAAGAGATCAGAAGTCATAGACACAAATATCATCAATAAAACACCAGACAAAAAGGGAGAATCTCGGGGGCAGAAGATACCATAGGAAACATTGACACAACCATCCAAGATATTGTAAAACACAGAAAGCTCCTATCTCAAAACAAACGGGAAATCCAGGACAAAATGGGAAGATCCAACCTAAGGATAATAGGTTTAGGAAAGAACAAAGATTCCTGACTTAAAGGGCCAGTAAACATCTTCAACAAATTTATAGAGGAAAACTTCCCTAACATAAAGAAAGAGATGCCCATAAATATACCATAAGTCAACAGAATTCCAAATAGATGGAACCAGAAAAAAATTCCTCCAGTCACATAATAGCCAAAACATCAAACCCATAAAACAAAGAATTTTAAATGATCATCCATCATGATCAATAAGGCTTCATCTCAGGGGTGCAGGGATGGTTTAATATATGGAAATCCACCATCGTAGTCCACTTTATAAACAAACTCAAAGATCAGAACCACATGATCATTTCATTAGATGCTGAGAAAGCACATGACAAAATTCAACACCCCTTCATGATAAAAGTCCTGGAAAGATCAGGAATTCAAGGCCCATTTATAAACATAGTAAAAGCAATATACAGCAAACCAGTACCTAATGTCAAACTAAATGGAGAACAACTTGAAGCAATATCACTAAAATCAGGGACTAGACAAAGCTGCCCACTCTCTCCCTACTTATTCAATATAGTACTAGAAGTCCTATCCAGAACAATCAGACAATGAAAGGAGGTCAAAGGGATATAAATTGGAAGGCAAGAAATCAAAGTATCATTATTTGCAGATGATAAGATTAAGTAACCCCAAAAGTTCCACAAGACAACTTGATAAACAACTTCAGCAAAATGTCAGGGTACAAAATGAACTCAAACAAATCAGTAGCCTTCCTCTACTCAAAAGATAAACAGGATGAGAAAGAATTTAAGGAAATGACACCCTCCACAATAGTCCCAAATAATTTAAAATATCTTGGTGTGACTTACCCAGCTAGTGAAAGATCTGTATGACAAGAACTTCAAGTCTCTGAAGAATGAAATTGAGGAAGATCTCAGGAGATGGAAAAATCTCCCATGCTCATGGAATGGCAGGATTAATATAGTAAAGATGGCCATTTTGCCAAATGCATTCTACAGATTTAATGCCATCCCCATCAAAATTCCCACTCAATTATTTATAGAGATAGAAAGAGCAATTTGCAAATTCATTTGGAATCACAGAAAACCCAGGATAGCAAAAACTATACTCAACAATAAAAGAACTTCTTGGGGAATCACCACTCATGACTTCAAGCAATATTACAGAGCAATATTCATAAAAACTGTATAATATTGATACAGAGTCAGGCAGATAGATCAGTGGAACAGAATTGAAGACCCAGAAATGAACTCAGACACCTATGGTCACTTGATCTTTGACAAAGGAGCTAAAACCATCCAATCAAAGAAAGATAGCATTTTCAACAAATTGTGCTGGTTCAACTTGAGGTCAGAATGTAGAAGAATGCAAATTGATCTATACTTATCACCATGTAAAAAGCTCAAGTCCAAGTGGATCAAGGACATCCACAAGAAACCAGATATACTCAAACTAATAGAAGATGAAATGGCTAAGAGTCTTGAACACAGGGGAACTGGGAAAAATTTCCTGAAGAAAACACCAATGGTTTATGCTCTAAGATCAAGAATCAACAAATGGGACCTCATAAAACTGCAAAGCTATTTAAAATATTTAAAAATGGGGAGCACAGCTAAACAAAACATTCTCAGCTGAAGATTATCAAATGACCAAAAAGAACCTAAAGAAATGTTCATCATCCTTAGTCATCAGGGGAATGCAAATCAGAACAACCCTAAGACTCCATCTCACACCAGTCAAAATGGTTAAGAACAAAAATCTCAGGTGACAGCAGATGCTGGCAAGGTTGTGGAATAAGAGGAATACTCCTCCATTATCGGAGGGATTGCAAACCGGTACAACCACTCTGGAAATCAGTCTGGAGGTTCCTCCGAAAATTGGACATTCCACTAACTGTGGACCCAGCTATACCTCTCCTGGGAATACACCCAAAAGATTCTCCAACATACAACAAAGATACATGCTCCACTGAGTTCATAGCAGCCTTGCTTATAATAGCCAGAAGATAGAAAGAACCCAGATGCCCTTCAGCGAAGAATGGATTCAAAAAATGGTGTACATCTACAAAATGGAGTACTATTCAGCTATCAAAATCAATGACTTCATGAAATTCATAGGCAAATGGAATGAAATAGAAAATATCAGCCTGAGTGAGATAACCCAATCACAGGAAAACACCCTTGGTGTGCACTCATTGTTAAGTGGATATTAGCCCAAAGCTTGATTACCCAAGATGCAATTCATAGACCACAGGAAGTTCAAGAAGAAGGATGACCAAAACATGGATGCTTCCACTCCTTTAATGGGAAAAAATACCCTTAAGAGGGGATATGGAAGCAAAGTTTAGAGCAGGGACTCAAGAAACGGCCATTCAGAGCCTGCCCCACATGGGGATATATATATATATATATCGCCACCAAAACTAGATAAGATTGATGGGACTAAAAAATGCATGTTGAAAGAGAGATATAGATCTCTCCTGAGATACACATGCAGAGCATGCCAAATACAGAGGTCAATGCTAGAAGCAAACCACTGAATGGAGAACAGGACCCCCTGGGGAGGAAGTAGAGGGAGAAATGAAAGAGTTGAAGGAGCTTGCAACCCCATAAGAACAAAAATGCCAAACAACCAGAGATTCCAGGGACTAAACCACTAATGAAAAACTATACATGGACTGACCCAGGGCTCCAACAGCATATGTAGCAGAGAATATTCTTGTTGGGGCACCAGTGGAAGGGGAAACCCTTGGTCCTGCCAGGCTAAACACAAATAATTTACCGACATTGTAAACAGAGTGTTTGAACAAGGTGATTTTGAAAAACCCAAGGAACTTCTAACAAAGATAAGATACTTTTCAATCATAGACAAACATAGAAGAAAAGATCAAGTTAAGCAAGACCCCCTCTCTGGTTGCAATGTTCCAAAATGAACATTGTATTTCTTAAAAAAAATAAAAAGTATAGAAAAAAAGTCAAGTAACATATAAACGCAGACATATCAGACTTACACAAGACTTTTCACCAGAGACTCTGAAAGTCAGACTTGGGCATATGCCTTACAGACACTAAGAAAACGCAAATGCCAGCCCAGGCTACTATATCCAATAAAACCCTCAATTAACATAGGTGGAGAAAACAAGATATTCCATGACCAAATCAAATTTACACAGTATCTTTCCACAAATCCAGCAATGTCCATGTGACATCTGTCCAGGATCTTCTTGCTTTCATAGTTTCTGTTGAGAAGTCTTTCATTAATTCTGATAGGTCTGCCTTTATAGATTACTTAACCATTTCCTAATATTCTTTCTTTCTTTTGTGCATTTGGTGTTTTGACTATTATGTGACAAGGGTAATTTCCTTTCTGGTCCAATCAATTTTAAGTCCTGTAGGCTTCTTGTATGATTATGGGCATCTCTTTCTTTAGGCTAGGGAAGTTTTCTTCTATAATTTTGTTAAAGATATTTACTGGCCCTTTAAGCTGGGAGTCTTCACTCTCTTCTATACCTATTATCCTTAGATTTGTTCTTTTCATTGTATCCTGGATTTCTTGGATGTTTTCAATTATGAGCTTTTTGCATTTTACATTATTTTTGATGATTGTGTCAATATTTTCTAGGGTATCTTCTGCCCCTGAGATTCTCTCTGCTATCTCTTGTATTCTGTTGGTGATGCTTGCATCTATGCCTCCTGATCTCTTTCCTAGATTTTCTATCTCCAGGGCTGTCTCCCTTTGTGCTGTCTTTATTGTTTCTATTTCCATTTTTAAATCCTGAATGATTTTGTTCAATTACCTCACCTGTTTGGTTGTGTTTTACTGTTATTCCTTAAGGGATTTTTGTGTTTCCTGTTTAAGGGCTTCTACTTGTTTACCTAAATTGTCTTGTACATCTTTACTGTATTCATTTATGTCCTTCTTAAAGTCCCCTATCATCAGGAGATGTGATTTTTACATCCCTATCTTGCTTTTCTGGTGTGTTTAGATGTCCAGTATTTGCTTCTTGGGAGAACTGGGCTCTGATGATGCCAAACAGCCTTGGTTTCTGTTGTGTGGATCTTGTGCTTGCTTCTGGACATCAGATTGTCTCTGGTATTAGCTTGACTTTCTGTCTTTGACAGTGGCTTGTACCTCCTGTAAGCCTGTGTGTCACCACTCCTGTAAACCTGTTTTCTTTCAGCTGGATCTGGGAACAGAGTGCTTCTCCTGGGTTTCTGTGTCCTGAAACCTCCAGTATGGTTGCTTACAGCAGAGGAGGTGGTATTACCTCTGCTCTCAGGTGTGTTAGCACTTGTGGTGACTGAATTTCAGCTGTGATTGCAGGCAGAAACCAGAGGAAACCTGCCCCTGACTGTTCCTAGGTCCCTGTATCCAAAGGCCACTCCAAAGGTTCCTCTTGGGCCAGGAATGTGAGCTGAAGTGAAGATCTACTTTGAACTCTGAGGATTGTCTGCATATCTGAGAATCTAGCTCTCTCCTCCAAGGGATTTGTATAGAGCAAGCAAGAGAGCTGTGGGCCTGGTTCAGCTCAGGGTACAGGCAGTGGTTTCTTTCTGTAAATTCTTTTTGTTGACTCTTACAGGAATAACTTTGAACATGTCAATCTTCTCTATGGGGGTTAGGATATTATTTACTTAGGAAGGTGATTGCCTAACATTTCGGAAGCCCTGACTTCAATCACCAGAGCAATATAACTGAACTTGGTGACAAATATCAATCATCCAAGCACGCATATGTTAGAAAAGAAGGATCAGAAGTTCAAGGTTATTTCTGGCCTGCTAGGAAGAAAAGTAAAGTAAAAAGAAATTATTACCAAACGGAAACAATTCTTATGAATTCCATGTGTGGGCTATAATTTTTGCTTTCACGTTTGATTTGGACTTTTTATGATTCTTCAGATGGCTATAAAATCATCTCCACATAGAAAATTTTGTGAGATGTTGATGAAGTGGATCTAACAAGATACACTGCCCTTCACCCTCTGCTTGAAAAGCTTTCATAGCGTAGCATTAAGTATTATGATTGTAGTGCAAGACAAGAGACCATTTATCTAAAAATTCTAGAATGTACTCTAGAATATTTTGGCATTTGTTAGGCAGTTCTGATAAGGTTCAGAGTCGAACATATCACCCTTATAACTGTAATTGATGGCAACAAAACTGGAGATATTTTGAGGAGACATGCAGGATTTAGAAAAAACATCTATTTTGTAATGTGTATTCATTTTTTCATACAAAATCTGTCACTGGTACTCAAATTTAGTCTTTTTAACAACACCATGTGTATTCGATTTTAAATTTTCTTTATTCTGTGGCTCAGTGTGGCACCTCAAATGCCCCACAATTGACAGAAAGATAAATCAAAAATTAATTGAAACTGGTTTTGATATAGATACTCTGTGTCTCCTAGAATACAAAAATATTTGTTATGTCATCAGCTCCCCATTCAGGAAATTTGCTGTTTCCTATATTGTTCCTGCAATTGCTAAGACACTGGAGGATATCTTAATTTATTTGAACATAATGCTATCTCTTGAATTAAAGAATATATTATAACAATGGAAAGAAAAAAATGTGTCTTTGTTAATATTGGGTCCATAGGTACAAGTAAATTTGGTGTTGCATAGTCATTCACAAAGACTGTAATGCATTTGTTCACTGCTCTAAGAAACTTCTATGGGAAACTGGAATCACGCTTGGTCTTCTATGTTTAATTGTACCCATTAAAAGCATACAAACAACTCATATTCACTTATAAAGTGTGGTAAAAATTATAAAACATATCTAACTAATTCTGTATTTTTAATCCATTTTAAAAATCAATTTGAATGTATTTTTATTTACTTCACAAATTTTTCTCATGAAGTATCCATGAAAAGAAAATAGTAAAAAAATATGTTTCCAACATTTAAAGTTATATTTCTCTGACAATTTTACATAGTGATTCTACATTTCTTTGTTTGTTTATTTTATAATTTTGTACCTTTTAACATGCATGCTGACCACTGTCTCTTCACCACACTCCAACTTTTGTACAAATCCTTTCACACACTTTGTTTTTGCTGAATGATCCACTGGGTTTAAGTAGAGCTATCTGTGTAAATGTGAGTTTAGATCTATTCTTTGGAGCCAGTTAGGCTCAGCAGTCTTTCACAACTAAAACTACTCATTCCTCTATAGCAGGACCTATCAGAGAATAGTTGTTGGAAGCTCTGAGCCCTTCTTCCTTGCTTGACTCTTTCTTGATATTTAAGTTGTGGGCTTCTTGCAGTTTCAGATAGACATAAATTTATCTGTGTAGATGATACCATTTATTGATAGAGTAGGCATATTTTTCTTAGTCATTGATGAAAATTATATTTTTGTAACACAAATAAGATGCACAAGACATAAGAAAAACTGCTCATTCATAAAAATCCAATAAGCATGTTTTATTGGAAACCTTCTCCATCTCAAGAAACAAGTGGATTCACCCACTAGGTAACCTCATATTTTCTGTTAAATAAAAGAAATACTGACCTCGGTATATTTTATTTTATTGCAGCCTAATAAATTAGCAAAACCTAATTTAAAGTACTACCCCTGCAATGGATGACTGAAATCAAGCTAACTAAGCAAATAAATTTTAGTGATTTGAAGGGAGGTCTTTGATCAAATCATGTTGAAATAAAGCAAGGGCTAATCTTCAATCAATCAAGTATCTTTGTTCACCAATTCCAATTTCTTCAACAAATGCACAGTTATGTAACTAAAAATGATAACCCATTGATGGCTTAACCAGTTGTTGTTGTTGTTGTTGTTGTTATTGTTGGGATTTTTTTGTTTTTTCTTTTTCTTTTTTTTGCTAGAATTTCATCCTTCACCAACACTGAAATATTGCTCTCTCTCATTGTTTCTTTCATGGCATGTTTACTTTTCAGCATTGTTAATTTCATTCTAGTGTCATGTTTGTATCCTCTAGACCAAGACTGTCAGACAGTGTAATTCATGTTTTTGACAATTTGGTTGTATTTTAAGTCTTCATGGAGGGTATCTATTCACTGTTCAAAAGGACGAAAACCAGCCCATCATTGAATTGTATTCGGAATGGTAAAATCAGAACAGAATACTCAGAATCTGCAAATAGTTCTCTTTACCCTTCTTATCAACATAAAAATGTTTATATAACTAACTGAGATATTCATGTATTGGTTCTCTAGGATTCCTTACTTCAACAAACACAAACACACACACACACACACACACACACACGCGCGCGCGCGCGCGCGCACAAGCACAAGAACACATATACGAACATGCACATGCTTGCCCGCTTGTAGAAAACACATGCACACATACACATTTAGTTGTCTTTTAAGCCATAATCATTTTTACCACCTTTACTAAGTTGGGTATTTTTTACTTACATTTCAAATGTTATTGCCTAACCCAGTTTCCACGCCAACATCCCAACCCCTCCCATTCCCATTCTTATTTTTTTCCGCTCCCATTCTATGTGGGTGTTGCCCTTCCATCAAGAATCCCGTTCACTGGGGTTCCAGCCTTGGCAGGACCAAGGGCTTCCCCTTCCACTGGTGCCCTTACTAGGCTATTTATTGCTATTTATGCAGTTGGAGTCCAGGGTCAGTCCAAGTATACTCTTTGGGTAGTGACTTAGTCCCTGGAAGCTCTGGTTGGTTGGCATTGTTGTTCACATGGGGTCTCAAGCCCCTTCAGCTCTTTCAGTCCTTTCTCTGATTCCTTAAACAGGGGTCGCATTCTCAGTTCAGTGGTTTGCTGCTGACATTCGCGTATGAATTTGCCCTCTGTTGGCTGTGTCTCTCAGGAGAGATCTACATCTGGTTCCTGTCAGCCTGAATTTCTTTGCTTCATCCATCTTATCTAGTTTGGTGGCTGTATATGTATGGGCCACATGTGCGTTAGGCTCTGGATAGGCGTTCTATCAGTCTCTGTTCAAAACTTTGCCTCCCTATCCCCTCTCAAGGGTATTCTTGCTCCCCTTTTAAAGAAGGAGTGAAACATCCGCATTTTGGTCATCCTTCTTGAGTTTCGTGTGGGTGGTGGGTGTATGTGGGTGTGTTTAGTTGTGTATGAGTTCAGGTGACCAAAGAAAATAAATATATTGTGTCCCCCTGTAGCTGGATTAAGAAATATGTGTGTGGTATCTGACACATACGTTGTAAACTAAACTTACGTCTGCAAAAGAAGTCAAAGCTTTTAAGCACTAAATCATGCCTTCAGCCCCTGTATCTTGTGTTGTCAAGACATTCTTCTTCAGTTGTACAATGTACATTATAACCTTCAGACTTCTTTAAAGAATACAACCCAGTATTGTCATTGTAGGGTTTAAACATTGGCAAGGAGCCTCTTGGGATTCATCTGTTGTGGATAAATTTTTAAATCTGCTTTTAGAATTAAGATATATATATATATACATATATATATATATATATATATATATATATATATGAAACTTTTTCAAGTAACATGGTAGTCTTCCTTTACACATGGTATGGTTGTTTCAAAACAAACTAATTCAGAGGTAAACACATAGAATGATTTTGGGAGGAGGGATTTATTGGCACATGGCTGTAGTCATTTCTACATTGTTTATCTTCATAGGACAGCTAGGAAGCTCAGCAGATATAAGTAATACTATAAGCATATCAATAGCTACAATACTGTTTTCTGTATCTTTAAGAATAAGTTACAAACATTTGAACTGTTTCATGAAACAAGTCAGTGATCAATCAATATTTTCCACACTGAATGAAATGACTGCTGGGTGCACTTTTTCTAATTTCTCCCATACTCCATGCACCTAGAATTGGTGAATAGCATGAAATGAATGAACAAACAAAATCCTGGAGAGCCCAGAGAAACATTGTCATAGAAGGTAGAGATTTTGTATGAATACTGAGGAAACGGAGAAGGAAAACAGTAATTACATGCTGGGCCCCTAGATATGTTACACTTTCTTTTGAAGTTGTTGAACCCAGAAATAAGTATAGGTCTAGAGATACTGATACTTGAAAAAAAAACTTTTATTTCTTACCATTTTGACAATGGTTTTTAATTTAATTAAAATTTTTATTGAATCCACTATTGTTATAGAATATAACACTTTTGAAGGGCTAAGGAGATAGCTTATCCTATAAGTTATTAGTTACTCAAACCTAAGTACTGAGTACATATGCCAGCAACTCTCTTAATGAAAGTATATGAAATTACTGCCTTAGGGAGGGAGAAAGGAGGAAGTCTGGAATCACTGGATAACTAGCCTAGCTAAACAGGTAGCCCTAAGCCAAGGGAAAGCATATATCAAAGAAATAAAATAGAGAGCAAATGAAGACTATATTCTATATCAACTTCTGTCAACCATACTCACATACACACAAGTGTATAACACATTGACAAAACTACTCTTTTTGAAAGAATAACTTTTAAGAAACTGGCAAAATTAATTTGCATTGAGAAACAACATAGAAAACAGAAGAGATAGTGACTCCCAGGCTAGTATCATTCCATGCAGAAGTAGATGCCTGAGATATAGTGTTAAAAGAGGACATTAGCAGGGAATTTATCCAGGACAAAGGCTGTCCTTCTCTCTGAAGAATAGGAAATAACCCAACAGAGTACATACATTTTCTGAGCAAGAAATATCTCCTATTATTCCTCAAAAAATATTTTTAACTTGACAGTCACAATGGTTTATATTTAAAGACATAAACCTATCATTGTCACCTCCATTGTGTGCCACTTTAGGAAATTCAGATACCTTATAGTGGATTAAATTGCCCAGTAAAATAAATGTCTCCCTTCAATCTTCTACTGTACCAGCAATTTTGATAATGTTAGCAAAAAGTAAAGCATTCTTCTCTGTTTCTCTGTGTTCAGGTTGTAGACAATCATTTCCTGGGTTTCTCTGGTATGGTGGACTGTAATTCTGAAAAATGGACTCAGTTTAACAAGAAACAAGCAAGTAGAGAGAAAAAGTTCCTTCTTGGCTCTTTATATTATGGAGTCTATCAAGATGTTTAAATTGAAAGCAATCAAGCTGTTCTCACCTCAAATAATAGCCATTTTTTCAAGATACTGTTCTTAATTTTTAACAATTTCATTTATAAAATACACTTTGATCAATTCACCCTTTTTGTTTCATCTTGCTCAAGGTACCCACATTATTCTTCTCATTATTTTTCTCATTTACCTCTATTCCATGTATCCTCCCACTCATTCCCTACCCCATTCTTCTGAACTTCCTCCTCTGTCTCCTTCACTTTTTCCCTCCTCTTTGTCACCATTTCCCTCTTTCCCCTTCTTGCGCATACTCTATTTGTTTCCTTTTCTGTCACCATTTCTTTCTTCTCCCTCCTAGTAATCTTTTATATCCTCTATTTCATCTTATCCCTTCTTAACTCCTGTCTGAATTAGTTTATTGGTTGATTTGGTTGTTCATTGATTTTGTTTCAGAAAGCCAAAACTCTTGTGAATTCTGGATTACAACAGCAACAGTCTATCAAAAAACAGCCTTTAAAAACCTCTGTAAATGTTTAGTAGATCTTCCTGACTTTCTGTTCTTTCATGATTTCTCTTGGCCTCAAAGTAGCTGGTGATACAGATGTCCAATTTAGGATTGAACATTTTCTATACCTAACTATAGACAATGATCTGGCTATTCTAGCTTTAATCAAAGAAGTAATTTTCCCAACTTCAGGCTTAGTATTTTGGTATGTTCAGGAAATAGAAGCCAATGACTCCAGCAACAAAATGGACAGCTATGTCTAGGTGACCTAGACATTTTGGTAATGTGTTGGGTGGTGGGTGTATGTGGGTATGTTTAGTTGTGTATGAGTTCAGGTGACCCAAGAATATAAATAAATTGTGTCCCCCTGTAGCTGGATTAAGAAACATGTGTGTGGTATCTGACACATACGTTGTAAACTAAACTTACGTCTGCAAAAGAAGTCAAAGCTTTTAAGCACTAAATCATGCCTTCAGCCCCTGTATCTTGTGTTGTCAAGACATTCTTCTTCAGTTGTACAATGTACATTATAACCTTCAGACTTCTTTAAAGAATACAACTCAGTATTGTCATTGTAGGGTTTAAACATTGGCAAGGAGCCTCTTGGGATTCATCTGTTGTGGATAAATTTTTAAATCTGCTTTTAGAATTAAGATATATATATATATATATATATATATATATATGAAACTTTTTTCAAGTAACATGGTAGTCTTCCTTTACACATAGTACGGTTGTTTCATAACAAACTAATTCAGAGGTAAACACATAGAATGATTTTGGGAGGTGGGATTTATTGGCACATGGCTGTAGTCATTTCTACATTGTTTATTTTCATAAGACAGCTAGGAAGCCCAGCAGATATAAGTAATACTATAAGCATATCAATGGCTACAGTACTGTTTTCTGTAACTTTAAGAATAAGTTACAAACATTTGAACTGTTTCATGAAACAAGTCAGTGATCAATCAATATTTTCCACACTGAATGAAATGACTGCTGGGTGCACTTTTTCTAATTTCTCCCATACTCCATGCACCTAGAATTGGTGAATAGCATGAAATAAATGAACAAACAAAACTATTTTATACAAGAAGGCAAAGATCACCCATTTTGTCTTAACCATGATAGACAGGCTTTCATCCATGTGACTACTGGATATTCTGGATATGTGCTAAGCTCTGCTTTCTTTTTCTGTTACCATGTGACATACCTGAATATGTCCCCTCCCCATTAATCAGTAAATTGCTTTAGGCTATGTCTTTAACAAAAGAGTAAAATATTTTTGCTTTATTCATCTACTATTTATTTATTACCTCAACTGTGCTTCAGTTATAATATATACAAAATCGAGCTAAGTACTAGGGAACTAAGTAGAAACTAAAAATACAAAACATCTTTTTGAGCCATGATAATCAGAGAGATATGGTCAAGGGTTGTGAAATTCCATACTTTAGACTTGTTATAACTGCAATCATCCTGAACTCATGCAACTGTGGTTCCTGTTATTGTGCCCACTGAAGACTGGCACTTATCAACAGTTGGCCATGGAATGAGCCAAGGCTTTCGTGTAGTGTCCTTCGTGCTCAGTTGAAATTGACTATTGGTAGGCTTTTTGAAATGAGACATTTTGATTCAAATTTTGTACCCACTGCTGAGTATACTAGACTTATATTCATAACCCCAAAGCCGTGGTCATATAGATAGATAATCCTGACAAAACTCAGTGTGTCATGAAAGAAATAAAATAGGTAGGAATGTGTGTGAGTGGTGTGTGTGTGTGTGTGTGTGTGTGTGTGTGTGTGTGTGTTTGCGTGCATTTGCATGTGCGAAGGAGAGAGAGAGAGAGAGAGAGAGAGAGAGAGAGAGAGAGAGGTAACTTTTTGGAAGAGATAAACTTGTGAAGTTGTCAGGTAGAAAATAACAAAATGAAGGTGATACATATGCATCATGTAGTCCATGAAATTGTCTGATATAACTCAACTAAATTTTTTAAAATAAATTAACATATGTAGAAGAAGTATTTACACTTGCATAGAACACACACACACATATATATATATATATACATATATATATATATATATATATATATATATTCAAAGGAATGCCAAGTTTGTATCTATCAGTCATATGATATTGCTCAAATTCACTACATTGAACTGAAAAATGTCTATTCACTATGTCCTCTCATAGAATAGATTTACTTTAGATTTAGCCAAACATACTCAAAGAATAAAACACGACTAATAGGATTTTTTAATAGTCTTAATTGGATAAAACAGAATGGTCATGCATGTAATGGAATCTGAAGTTGAAGTGCTATTGACAGGTAGATGTTCTGCCATCTATTCCTTATAGCAGATATACCTGGTGTGCTTTGAAATGGCTTGCAAATTACCTTTGTTGTCATTATCGTTTTGTTGTTGCATTAAATCTACCAATCCATGAATATAGTATATTTTTCTATATTCGGATATATCCTTCAACTCCTTTTTTTTAAAGACTTGAAATTATTATTATCCAAGTCTCAAACTTGCTTAGAGTTACCCTAAGATATATTATTTGATGCTATTTTGAAATGTGTCATTTGCCTGATTTCTTTCTCAATCTATTTGCCAATTATACATAGGAGGGCAATTTATTTTTGTGACAAAACTTTGTATCCTGCTATTTTGAGTGTGTTTATCAGTTGTATACATTTCCTGTTGTAAGTATCTGTATTAGTCTTTGTAAGGTGCTGGCAAAGTCTCTCAGAGGACAGCACTAGGTTCCTGCCTACAACCACTTCTTTGCATCAGGAATAGTATCGAGGTTTGGTGTCTTTGGATGGAATGGATCCCAAGGTCATACAGGCTCTGGATAACCATCCCTTCAGTCTCTTCTCCATTTTATGTCAATGTGTTTTCTTTAGGCAAGAATATGTTAAAGATTTTGAGATAATTTCACACAGCCAACCATTGAACTGGGCCTAGGGAATGCTATGGATGATTTAGGGGAAGGACTGCAAGAGTTGATGGGTATTGCAACTCAATGCAAAGAACAACAATATCAATTAACTAGAGCTCCCAAAGACTATACCACCAACCAAAGAGTATATGTAAGTCTCTCTGTGACTCCTGCTACATATGTAGCAGAGAACTGTCTTATCACATTTCAACATAGCATCAATGGGAAAGGAGGTGCTTGGTCATGTGGTGGCTTGCTGTCCCTGCTAACAGGGATGCTAGAGGCATGAGTGGTTCAATATGTAGGGTAGTACCCTCCTAGAGACCAAGAGGGGAATAAAGTGAGGTATTGCAGAAAGAAGAACATTAACAGGAACAATATTTGAAATGCAAATAAATAAAATAAGGACTAATAAAAAGGAAGTTTCCTAGTAAAAGTTTAAGCTTACTTATGTATACTATTATATCATATCCAAATAAAAATACTATGGTATCTTCTTTTCCGATTTGATTCCCTTTTGATTTCCTTTAGTTGTCTTAATACTCTATCTAAAACTTCAGGTATTATATTTAATATATAAGAAAAGAGTAAACAGTCATTTTTTATTTCTGATTTTAATAGAATTATTTTGAATTTCTCTCTATTTAATTTGAGACTGGCTAGAAGCTTGGTATAAATTGTCTTTCTTATGTTTACATGTTTCCATCATAAACTTATTCTCGGTAGGAATTTTAGCATGAAGGGTATTTGATTTTGTAAAAGGCCTTTGCTATATCTAATGTGATCAGCATGTATTTTTATATTTATATATTTTATACATAGTATTTTAGACTGACCATTTTATTTTCATAAAAAAAGCATGAATTCTCTTGCAAGTATAAGAGAGCTACCACAGAACTGTCACTTACCTTTCCCAGTTCCTTTTACAGCATCATCCACTAAATAATAGTCTTAATTTAACCCCAAAGCATTGATTTCAGTGCCTCATGTTTATGTGTTTGGAGATTTCCAGTCTGTTGTAATGGTTGGTTCTTAGCAAATACTTATTACCATAAAAATAGAAAGAAGATCTAGGTCAAGCCAACATCTATCTAGAATAAAACATCTGCTTTTGAACCACTTGGGGAAAATCATCTATCCTTTTTGTTGTCTCCAAGTCTTAAAAAACAACAAGCTCTGTGTCTACCACTTCTAAAATTAAATGCTTTAAATTACCAAAGGAAAGGCCAACAATAAGTTGCCTAAACCTAAACCCATCCTATGGGCAAACAGAAATTCCTGATATTACTTATGATATTCTCTTATACTTTCAGAAAGGAAAGTAGTGTAATCGTCCTCTGAAAGGCTCCACCAAACAGCAGAATTATACAAAAACAGACACTCATAGCCAAATGTAAGTCTAGAACCCTTATTGAAGAGTTGAGGGAATGATTGAAGGCCAAGAATTAGTTGGGACCCCATAGTAAAACCAATATAGTCATCAAACCTGGATTCCGTGGAGCTCTCAGAATCTGACCCATTAATCAAAGAGCAATCACAGGCTGGAAGGAACTCCACCCCAACCCCTACTTCAGCAATATATATCCATAGAAATTTCCAGTCACCATTTGAGGACTAAGAAATGTCCTATATGCCACTCAATGAGATCTACAGACACTTAGGGTAATAAATAGAAAGGTGAAATGAAACATCTGCATCTATTAGGAACAGCAAAAGGCCAGCACACCTGCTTGACAAAGATCGAGCTAAGCAGGGCCATTGATAAAATTGCCACCATAGCATCTTTTTCTCCTAGTTCTGACTGACATGTGTTTAATGCTGGTGGTGGGGGTGGCATTTAATATTTTCTAACTTACGCATATTGAATTGATGGGAAATTTTTATGTATCTCCTGATACAGTAACATTTCTTCATATTGCATTTAGTTGTGTCTCTGTATTTTCAGTTCTTAATTCTGTACAGAAAGCTAAGTGATATCACGGTTTTAACATTTTCATTTCTATGGCCCATCACAGAGTTTTTAATTTTAAAAAGCTTGTCTTTCCAAATCTTTCAAAAACCTGAAGGTCAGGAAACCCTCATTATGTAAAAACAACCAAAGGGATGTTCAGATATTGTCTTACTGCTGAATGTATTAAAAAGCTAACAGCCAACAGCTGGGACAGGGCCATCAGTACTGGCTAGGCAGAGAGACAGGAAGGATGCAAGCAGAAATAGGAGATTCAAAGCCTATAAGGAAGAGAATAGAAGGGCGCCTGGAACAGAATAGGAAAGGAAAGAGATAGCCACATGGTAGGAATGTAAACTTGGAAGTAGCGTTAAATTAGAAGCTAGCTGAGAGACTACCTCAAAACTTTAAATTATATAGATGTCTCAGGTCTTATTTAAATCACAGGTGGTTCCTCAAAAGTCCTGCAGTATTTTCCCAGGACTATGGTTTGCAAGCTTTCTCAAAAATTTTGAGCATACTTCACCTCCCTATTTTAGGGAGATATCATCATCTGGTCTTACTTGAAGATCTTCCTTGTAGCCTGGAGGTTTGCCTAAAATAAATATACCAGAGAACTCTGTCATAGCCACTTACAATAAAATCTTCTTGGAATCCCTGTTTCTGTACTGAGGAACAAGATAATCAGAACAAAATAAACTGAACAAGGTAAACAAGATTAGGTGGGCTAGAAGAATTGGGAGCAGATCAGATTAAAGCCCTTTCTGCTATATACATAGGCAATTAAGTGGAATATAAGAATGGGGGCCACATATGTTATGCTTTTTTTTTGTTTTTTTTTTATTATTATTTTTATTATTAACTTGAGTTTTTCTTATGTACATTTCGAGTGTTATTCCCTTTCCCGGTTTCCGGGTAAACATCCCCCCCCCCCCTCCCCTTCCTTATGGGTGTTCCCCTCCCAACCCTCCCCCATTGCTGCCCTCTCCCCAACAGTCTAGTTCACTGGGGTTCAGTCTTAGCAGGACCCAGGGCTTCCCCCTTCCACTGGTGCTCTTACTAGGATATTCATTGCTACCTAGGAGGTCAGAGTCCAGGGTCAGTCCATATATAGTCTTTGGGTAGTGGCTTAGTCCCTGGAAGCTCTGGTTGGTTGGCATTGCTGTACATATGGGGTCTCAGGCTCCTTCAAGCTCTTCCAGTTCTTTCTCTGATTCCTTCAACGGGGTCCTGTTCTCAGTTCAGTGGTTTCCTGCTGGCGTCGCCTCTGTATTTGCTGTATTCTGGCTGTGTCTCTCAGGGCGATCTGCATTCACATTTTGATCATCCGTCTTGAGTTTCATTTGTTCTAGGCATCTAGGGTAATTCAAGCATTTGGGCTAATAGCCACTTATCAATGAGTCATACCATGTATGTCTTTCTGTGATTGGGTTAGCTCACTCAGGATGATATTTTCCAGTTCCAACCATTTGCCTGAATTTCATAAAAAGTCATTGTTTTTTGATAGCTGAGTAATATTCCATTGTGTAGATGTACCACATTTTCTGTATCCATTCCTCTGTTGAAGGGCATCTGGGTTCTTTCCAGCTTCTGGCTATTATAAATAAGGCTGCGATGAACATAGTGGAGCACGTGTCTTTTTTTATATGTTGGGGCATCTTTTGGGTATATGCCCAGGAGAGGTATAGCTGGATCCTCAGGCAGTTCAATGTCCAATTTTCTGAGGAACCTCCAGACTGATTTCCAGAATGGTTGTACCAGTCTGCAATCCCACCAACAATGGAGGAGTGTTCCCCTTTCTCCACATCCTCGCCAGCATTTGCTGTCACCTGAGTTTTTGATCTTAGCCATTCTCACTGGTGTGAGGTGAAATCTCAGGGTTGTTTTGATTTGCATTTCCCTTATGACTAACGATGTTGAACATTTCTTTAGGTGTTTCTCGGCCATTCGGCATTCCTCAGCTGTGAATTCTTTGTTTAGCTCTGAACCCCATTTTTTAATAGGGTTATTTGTCTCCCTGCTGTCTAACTTCTTGAGTTCTTTGTATATTTTGGATATAAGCCCTCTATCTATTGTAGGATTGGTAAAGATCTTTTCCCAATCTGTTGGTTGCCGTTTTGTCCTAACCACAGTGTCCTTTGCCTTACAGAAGCTTTGCAGTTTTATGAGATCCCATTTGTCGATTCTTGATCTTAGAGCATAAGCCATTGGTGTTTTGTTCAGAAATTTTTTCCAGTGCCCATGTGTTCCAAATGCTTCCCTAGTTTTTTCTTCTATTAGTTTGAGTGTATCTGGTTTGATGTGGAGTCCTTTATCCACTTGGACTTAAGCTTTGTACAGGGTGATAAGCATGGATCGATCTGCATTCTTCTACATGTTGACCTCCAGTTGAACCAGCACCATTTGCTGAAAATGCTATCTTTTTCCATTGGATGGTTTTGGCTCCTTTGTCAAAAATCAAGTGCCCATAGGTGTGTGGGTTCATTTCTGGGTCTTCAATTCTGTTCCATTGGTCTATCTGTCTGTCTCTGTACCAATACCATGCAGTTTTTTTTTATCACTATTGCTCTGTAATACTGCTTGAGTTCTGGGATAGTGATTCCCCCTGAAGTTCTTTTATTGTTGAGGATAGTTTTAGCTATCCTGGGTTTTTTGTTATTCCAGATGAATTTGCAAATTGTTCTGTCTAACTCTTTGAAGAATTGGATTGGTATTTTGATGGGGTTGCATTGAATCTGTAGATCGCTTTTGGCAGAATGGCTATTCTTACTATATTAATCCTGCCAATCCATGAGCATGGGAGATCTTTCCATCTTCTGAGATCTTCAATTTCTTTCTTCAGAGTCTTGAAGTTCTTATTGTATAGATCTTTTACTTGCTTGGTTAAAGTCACACCGAGGTACTTTATATTATTTGGATCTATTATGAATGGTGTCATTTCCCTAATTTCTTTCTCGGCTTGTTTCTCTTTTGTGTAGAGGAAGGCTACTGATTTATTTGAGTTAATTTTATACCCAGCCACTTTGCTGAAGTTGTTTATCAGCTTTAGTAGTTCTCTGGTGTAACTTTTGGGATCACTTAAATATACTATCATATCATCTGCAAATAGTGATATTTTGACTTCTTCTTTTCCGATCTGTATCCCCTTGACCTCCTTTTGTTGTCTGATTGCTCTGGCTAGAACTTCAAGAACTATATTGAATAAGTAGGGAGAGAGTGGGCAGCCTTGTCTAGTCCCTGATTTTAGTGGGATTGCTTCAAGTTTCTCTCCATTTAGTTTAATGTTAGCCACTGGTTTGCTGTATATGGCTTTTACTATGTTTAGGTATGGGCCTTCAATTCCTATTCTTTCCAGGACTTTTATCATGAAGGGGTGTTGAATTTTGTCAAATGCTTTCTCAGCATCTAATGAAATGATCATGTGGTTTTGTTCTTTCAGTTTATTTATATAATGGATCACGTTGATGTTTTTCCGTATATTAAACCATCCCTGCATGCCTGGGATGAAGCCTACTTGATCATGGTGGATGATTGTTTTGATGTGCTCTTGGATTCGGTTTGCCAGAATTTTACTGAGTATTTTTGCATCGATATTCATAAGGGAAATTGGTCTGAAGTTCTCTTTCTTTGTTGGGTCTTTGTGTGGTTTAGGTATAAGAGTAATTGTGGCTTCATAGAAGGAATTTGGTAGTGCTCCATCTGTTTCAATTTTGCGGAATAGTTTGGATAATATTGGTACGAGGTCTTCTATGAAGGTCTGATAGAATTCTGCACTAAACCCGTCTGGACCTGGGCTCTTTTTGGTTGGGAGACCTTTAATGACTTCTTCTATTTCCTTAGGAGTTATGGGGTTGTTTAACTGTTTTATCTGTTCCTGATTTAACTTCGGTACCTGGTATCTGTCTAGGAAATTGTCCATTTCCTGCAGATTTTCAAGTTTTGTTGAATATAGGCTTTTATAGTAAGATCTGATGATTTTTTGAATTTCCTCTGAATCTGTAGTTATGTCTCCCTTTTCATTTCTGATTTTGTTAATTTGGACACACTCTCTGTGTCCTCTTGTTAGTCTGGCTAAGGATTTATCTATCTTGTTGATTTTCTCAAAGAACCAACTTTTGGTTCTGTTGATTCTTTCTATGGTCCTTTTCGTTTCTACTTGGTTGATTTCAGCTCTGAGTTTGATTATTTCCTGCCTTCTACTCCTCCTGATAAGAATCTGTCCAACAAGTGCCTGGGATTCATGGAATGCTACTCCATGATAATGGAGCATTCACAAACTTTAAAAATCTAGTAAATGGTTTTCATTTACTCTGATAACTCCTTGCTATTCTCCAACTTCCATATATACCCTTAATTTATCTGGAATAAAATTTTTGTCCACAATCTAAGAGAGCGATTTCACTGAAGATCTTCAGTGAAGGCTTTTTTTCTAAGAAAGCTGTAATGCTTAGATTGTCAGAAGACTTCTCAGCCTCTCAGGCCTCCTGTCAATCACTAGCAGACTTACCGGGATCTCATAGAACACAACCTGTTCTAGATTCTGTTTCATCCTTCTACCCTGGTGTGCAGTAATATTTGACCACCAGTAAGAAAAGAAAGAGAGGATATGGAATCACATTTGGACTCTAAAATGCATGTCTTAGCTCTTTGGGGGGAGGGTATTAATGACTACTTCTATTTCCTTAGGTGTCATAGCTCAATTTTGACTCTTTACTTGATCTTGATTTAACTATGTTAATGGAGTGGTATCTATCAAGAAAAACATGTATTTCATTTAGGTTTTCCGTTTTTTTAAAGTACAGGGTTTTTTTAGGATGTAATAACCCTTTGAATTTCCTTGGTATTTGTTGTTGGAAAAAAATGTCTACTATTTTTTTCTTTAATTGTTATCTTTTATGATCTCTTTTAGTTAGTTTGGAAAAAAATATATTATCTTGCTGATTTTCTCAAATTACCAACTTTTTGTTTCATTTATACTTTGTAGGTTCTCTTTGTCTCTATTTTATTTATTTTAATCCACCGATCATTCCCTATGATCTACTTCTCTTGGGTGAAATTGCTTCTTTTTGTACAAGAAATGTCAGATACACTCTTAAGTTGTTAGTATGTAATCTTACTAACTTTTTATGAAGGTATTTAATACTATCAACATTCCTCTTAGCACTGCTTTCATTGTTTCCCATAAGTTTGGGTACATTGTGAATTCATCTTCATTGAATTAATTTATTTTTTCATTTCTCTCTTGCCATCGCAGTCTCTTAGTACAGGACTTCATTTTTCCTGTTGTTATTGTTGCTAAAACATAGCTTAAATTGATGGTTGTCTGATAGAATATAAAGGATTATTTCAACTTTCCTGTATCTGTTGAGACTTACTAAGTATGTGGTTAATTTTTGAAAAATGTACATGAGGGGCAGAGGAAATATATTATTTTGCAATGTCTTGAAATGTTTTATACATATCTGTTAGGTCCATGGGAGTGTTCATAACATCTGTTCAATCCATTATTTTTCGATTTAATTTCTGTCTGTTTAGTTTCCGATTGCATATTCTTGCCATTGGTTAGAGTCAGGTATGGAAGTCTCCTACTAACCATGAGGAAGGGTCAATGTGTGACAAAGCCCTACAAACATTAATACCCTTGTGTTTGGAGTATATATTTTGTGAATTGAAAGATCATCTTGCTGGATCTTAACAGAATGGTATCACTAGCTTTTTCCTTAAGTCCATGTACTTGGAAAATATTTTTTTTGAAACCTTACCTTTCTGGGAATGTCTATCTTGGGTGTTAAAGTGTATGTTCTCTATGTAGCCGAAGGATAGAACTGGGGAACTGTTTTCACATCCATTCTTCTGGCCAGTGTCACTTTATTGAAAGGTTGCAATATTAAGAGATATCAAGAACCAATAATTGCCCATTCTTGTTATAAATTAGGTGGTGTTTGTGGTATGGGGGAGAGAGAGAAATAGAGAGAGGGAGGGAGGGAGGGAGAGAGAGAGAGAGAGAGAGAGAGAGAGAGAGAGACAGAGAGAGAGAGACAGAGAGAGAGAGAGACAGAGAGAGAGAAGAGAGAAGAGAGAATTCTCTTCTTCTATGAGATTATTTTCTTTTTTTCCAAGGATGTAGATAACCTCCCTCAGTTGGAGTTTTCCTTCTATCATCTCTGGTAGGGCTTGCTTTATGAATAGATACTATTTAAATTTGACTTTATCATGGAATATCTTGTTTCTCCATCTACAAAGGTTGAAAGTTTTACTGGTATAATAGTTCTGGGCTGGATTCTATGGTCTCTAATTTTCCTCAAGATTTCTGTCCAGACTTTTCTGCCTTTAGTCTCCATTGAGAAATCTGGTATAATTCTAACTGGTCTGCCATTACATTTTTATTGGTCTTTTTCCCTTGAAGTGTTTAGTTTTTTCATTGTTCTATATATTTAGTGTTTTAATTATTATGTGATGTGGAGACTTTCTTTTTGGGTCCATTATATTTGATATTTGGAAAATTTTTGTACATTTATGTACATGTCTTTCTTTTTTATCTTTATTAAATTATTTCTTATGTACATATAGATTGTTATTCCACTTCGCGGTTTCCTGGCCAACATCCCTCTAACCCCTCTCATTCCACTTCTCTATGGGTGTTCTCCTCCCCATCCTCCCCCATTACTGCCCTCCCCGCAACAATCACGTTCACTGGGGGTTCTGTCTTGTCAGGACCAAGGGCTTCCCTTTCCACTGGTGATCTTACTAGGCTATTCATTGCAACGTATGCAGTTAGAGACCAGGGTCAGTCCATGTATAGTGTTTGAGTAGTGGCTTAGTCCCTGAAAGCTCTGGTTGGTTGACATTGTTGTTTATGTGGGATCTCAAGCCCCTTCAAGCTCTTTCAGTCCTTTCTAAGATTCCTTCAACAGGGGTCCCATTCTCAGTTCAGTGGTTTAATGATGGCATTTGCCTATGTATTTGTTGTATTCTGGCTGTGTCTCTCAGGAGAGATCTATATCCGGTTCCTGTCAGCCTGCACTTCTTTGCTTCATCCAACTTATCTAGTTTGGTGGCTGTATATGTATGGGCCACATGTGGGGCAGGCTCTGAATGGGTGTTCCTTCTGCCTCTGTTTTAATCTTTGCCTCCCTATTCCCTCCCAAGAGTATTCTTGTTCCCCTTTAAAAGAAGGATTGAAGCATTCACATTTTGGTCATCCTTCTTGAGTTTCATGTGTTCTGTGCATCTAGGGTAATTCAAGCATTTAGGCTAATACCCACTTACCCATAAGTGCATACCATGTATGTTTTTCTGTGATTGGGTTATGTTAGTCAGGAAGATATTTCCCAGTTCCATGCGTTAGCCTATGAATTTCATAAAATCCTTGCTTTGATAGATGAGTAATATTCCATTTTGTAGATTTACCACATTTTCTGTATCCATTTTTCTGTTGAAGGGCATCTGGATTATTTCCAGCTTCTCGCTATTATAAAAACCGCTGCTATGAACATAGTGGACCATGTGTCTTTGTTATATTTTGGAGCATATTTTGGGTATATTACCAAGAGTGGAATAGCTGGGTCCTCAGGTAGTTTAATGTCCAATTTTCTGAGGAACCTCCAGACTGATTTCTAGAATGGTTTTACCAGTCTGCAATCCCACCAAAAATGGAGGAGTGTTACTCTTTCTCCACATCCTTGCCAGCATTTGCTGTCACCTGAGGTTTTGATCTTAGCCAAACTCACTGGTGTGAGGTGAAATCTCAGGGTTGTTTTGATTTGCATTTCCCTTGTGACTAAAGATGTTGAACATTTCTTTAGGTGTTTCTCAACCTTTCACCATTCCTCAGCTGTGAATTCTTTGTTTAGCTATGAACACCATTTTTTAATAGGGTTATTTGTCTCCCTGCAGTCTAACTTCTAGAGTTATTGTATATTGTGAATATAAGCCCTCTATTAGTTATAGGATTGGTAAAGATCTTTTCCCAATCTGTTGGTTTTTGTTTTGTCCTAACAGCAGTGTTCTTTGCCGTACAGAAGCTTTGAAGTTTTATGAGATCCCATTTTGTCTATTCTTGATCTTAGAGCATAAACCATTGGTGTTTTGTTCAAGAAATTTTCTCCAGTGCCCATGTGTTTGAGATGCTTACCCACTTTTTCTTCTATTACTTTGAGTTTATCTGGTTTGATGTGTAGTTTCTTGATCCACTTGGACTTAAGCTTTGTACAGGGTGATAAGCATGGATCGATCTGCATTCTTCTACATGCTGAAGTCCAGTTGAACCAATACCATTTGCTGAAAATACTATCTTTTTTCCAACCGATAGTTTTGACTCTTTTGTCAACATTCAAGTGACCAGAAGTGTGTAGATTCATTTATTGATATTTAATTCTATTGCACTGGTCTATCTGTTTGTCACTGTACCAATACCACGTAGTTTTTATCATTATTGCTCTGTAATGCTGCTTGAGTTCAGAGATAGTGATTCCCCCAGAAGTCCTTTTATTGTTGAGGATAGTTTTAGCTATCCAGGGTTTTTTGTTATTCCAGATGAATTTGCAAATTGTTCTGTCTAACTCTCTGAAGAATTGGATTGGTATTTTGAGGGATTGCATTGAATCTGTAGATTGCTTTTGGTAAAATGGCCATTTTTACTATGTTAATCCTGGAAATCCATGAGCATGGGAGATCTTTCCATCTTCTGAGGTCTTCTTAAATTTCTTTCTTTAAAGTCTTGAAGTTCTTGTCATACAGATCTTTCACTTGCTTGGTTAAAGTCACACAAAAATATTTTATATTATATGGGACTATTATGAAGGGTATTGTTTTCCTAATTTCTTTCTCAGCTTGTTTCTCTTTTGTATAGAGGAAGGCTACTGATTTATTTGAGTTAATTTTATATCCAGCCACTTTGCCGAAGGTGTTTATCTGGTTTATTAGTTCTTAGGTGAAACTGTTGGGATCACATAAATATAGTATCATATCATCTGCAAATAGTGATATTTTAACTTCCTCTTTTCCAATCTGTATCAGTTTTAGCTCCTTTTGTTGTCTGATTGCTCTGGCTAAAACTTCAAGAATTACATTACATAAGTAGAGAGAGAGTGGGCAGCCTTGTCTAGTCCCTGATTTTAGTGGGATTGCTTCAAGTTTCCCTCCATTTAGTTTAATGGTAGGGACTGGCTTGCTGTATGTGGCTTTTACTATGTTTAGGTATGGGCCTTGAATTCCTATTCTTTCCAGGACTTTTATCATGAAGAGATGTTGAATTTTGTCAAATGATTTCTCAGCATCTAATGAAATGATCATGTGGTTTTGTTCTTTCAGTTTGTTTATATAATGGATCACGTTGATGGTTTTCCGTATATTAAACCATCCCTGTATGCCTGGGGTGAAGCCTACTTGATCATGGTGGATGATTGTTTTGATGTGCTCTTGGATTCGGTTTGCTAGAATTTTATTGAGTATTTTTGCGTCGATATTCATAAGGGAAATTGGTCTGAAGTCCTCTTTTCTTGTTGCATCTTTGTGTGGTTTAGGTATAAGTGTAATTGTGGCTTCATAGAAGGAATTCGGTAGGGTTCCATCTGTTTCAATATTGTGGAAAAATTTGGATAGTATTGGTATGAGGTCTTCTATGAAGGTCTGATAGAATTCTGCACTGGACCCATCTGGACCTGGGCCCTTTTTGGTTGGAAGAACTTTAATGACTGCTTCTATATCTTTAGGAGTCATGGTATTGTTTAAGTAGTTTATCTGTTCCTGATTTAACTTTGGTACCTGGTATCTGTCTAGTTAATTGTCCATTTCCTGCAGATTTTCAAGTTTTGTTGAATATAGGCTTTTGTAGTAGGATCTGATGATTTTTTGAATTTCCTCTGATTCTGTAGTTATGTCTCCCTTTTCATTTCTGATTTTGTTAATTTGGAAACACTCTCTGTGTCCCCTTGTTAGTCTGGCTAAGGGTTTATCTATCTTGTTGATTTTCTCAAAGAACCAACTTTTGGTTCTGTTGATTCTTACTGTGGTCCTTTTTGTTTCTACTTGGTTGATTTCAGCTCTGAGTTTGATTATTTCCTGCCTTCTACTCGTCCTGGGTGTATTTGCTTCTATTTGTTCTAGAGCTTGTACGTATACTTTCAAGCTGCTGAAATATGCTTTCTCCTCTTTCTTTTTGCAGGCACTCAGAGCTATGAGTTTTCCTCTTAGCACAGCTTTCATTGTGTCCCATAAGTTTGGGTATGTTGTACCTCCATTTCCGGTAAATTCTGAGAAGTCTTTAATTTCTTTCTTTATTTCTTCCTCGACTGGCTTATCATTGAGAAGAGCATTGTTCAACTTCCATGTATATGTTGGCGTTTTTCCCTTATTGTTATTGAAGACCAGCTTTAGCTCGTGGTGGTCTGATAGGACGCATGGGATTATTTCTATCATTCTGTATCTGTTGAGTCCTGTTTTATGACCTATTATATGGTCAATTTTGGAGAAAGTACCATGACGTGATGAGAAGAAGGTATAACCTTTTGTTTTAGGGTAGAATGTTCTATAAATATCTGTTAAGTCCATTTGGTTCATGGCTTCTCTTAGTCTGTCTATGTCTCTGTTAAATTTCTGTTTCCATGATCTGTCCATTGTTGAGAGTGGGGTGTTGAAATCTCCTACTATCATTGTGTGAGGTGCAATGTGTGCTTTAAGCTTTAGTAAGTTTTCTTTTTTGTTGTTGTTGTTTTTTTTGTTTTTGGTTCTTTTTTTTTTTTTTCCGGAGCTGGGGACCGAACCCAGGGCCTTGCGCTTCCTAGGCAAGCGCTCTACCACTGAGCTAAATCCCCAACCCCGTAAGTTTTCTTTTATGTATGTAGGTGTCCTTGCATTTGGAGCATAGATATTTAGGATTGAGAGTTCATCTTGGTGGGTTTTTCCTTTGATGAGTATGAAGTGTCCTTCCTTATCTTTTTTGATGACTTTTAGTTGAAAATCGAATTTATTCGATATTAGAATGGCTATTCCAGCTTGCTTCTTCAGACCATTTGCTTGGAAAGTTTTTTCCCAGCCTTTCACTCTGAGGTAGTGTCTGTCTGTCTCTGAGGTGTGTTTCTTGTAGGCAGCAGAATGCAGTGTCCTCACTGAGTATCCAATTTGTTAATCTCTGTCTCTTTTATTGGAGAGTTGAGAAAATTAATTTTGAGAGATATTAAGGAATAGTGGTTATTGCTTCCTCTTATATTCATATTTGGATGTGAGATTATGTTTCTGTACTTCCCTTCTCCCTGTTTTGTTGCCAAGACGATTAGTTTCTTGCTTTTTCTAGGGTGTAGATTGTCTCCTTATGTTGGGCTTTACCATTTATTATCTTTTGTAGGGCTAGATTTATAGAAAGTTATTATGTAAATTTGGTTTTGTCATGGAATATCTTGGTTTCTCCATCTATGGTAATTGAGAGTTTAGCCGGATACAGTAACCTTGGCTGGCATTTGTGTTCTCTTAGGGTCTGTATGACATCTGTCCAGGATCTTCTGGCTTTCATAGTCTCTGGAGAGAAGTCCGGTGTGATTCTGACAGGTCTGCCTTCATATGTTACTTGACCTTTTATCCTTACTGCTTTTAATATTCTTTCTTTGTTTTGTGCATTTGGTGTTTTGACTGTTATGTGACGGGAGGAGTTTCTTTTTGGTCCAATCTATTTGGAGTTCTGTAGGCTTCTTGTGTGTTTATGGGCATCTCTTTTTTAGGTTACAGAAATTTTCTTTTATGATTTTGTTAAATATAATCACTGGTCCTTTGAGCTGGGAGTCTTCACTTTCTTCTCTTCCTATTATCCTTAGGTTTGATCTTCTCAATTAGGCCTGGATTTCCTGTATGTTTTGGACCAGTAGCTTTTTCTGTTTTACATTATCTTAGACAGTTGTGTTGATGATTTCTATGGAATCTTCTGCTCCTGAGACTGTCTCTTGTATCTCTTGTATTCTGTTGGTGATGCTTTTATCTATAGCTCCTTGTCTCTTTCTTTGTTTTTTTATATCCATGGTTGTCTCCCTTTGTGCTTTATTTATTGCTTCTATTTCTATTTTTAATTGCTTCACCTATTTGATTGTGTTTTCCTTGAATTCTTTCAGAGATTTTTGTGATTTTTCCTCTCTATAGGCTTCTTCTTGTTTATTTGTGTTTTCTTGCATTTCTCTAAGGGAATTCCTTATGTCTTTCTTGAAGTCCTCCATCATCATGATCAAATGTTATTTTAAATCTAGATCTTGCTTTTCTGGTGTGTTTGGATATTCAGTGTTTTCTTTGGTGGGCAAATTGGGCTCTGATGATTCCATGCAGTCTTGGTTTCTGTTGCTTGGGTTTCTGTGCTTGCCTCTGGCCATCAGGTTGTCTCTGGTGTTACCTTGTTCTGCTATTTCTGACTGTGGCTAGACTGTCCTATAAGTTTGTGTGCCAGGGGTGCTGTAGACCTGTTTTCCTGTTTTCTTTCACCCAGTTATGGGAACATAGTGTTTTGCTTTCCGGCGTGTAGTTTTTCTTGTCTACTGGTCTTCAACTGTTCCTGTGGGCCTGTGTCTTGGTTCCACCGGGCAGGTAGCTTGGAGCAGAAAACTTGGTCTTATCTGTTGTCCCGCAGCTGAAGTGGCTCTTGGGGGGCTGCTTTTGGGCTCTCCGTGAGGGTGGCAACCAAGAGTGCCTACGCTGCCTTTTCCTAGGGCCCCTGTGCACCAGGGTCCCAGATGGCATTAGTTGTTTTCCTCTGGAGTCAGAAATGCGGGCAGAGTGTAGTCTCTCCTGGCTTTCCAGAGGTGTCTGCCCCTCTGAAGGTTTAGCTCTACCTCCAGTGCAGGGAGATTTAGATCTGGATGGTGTCTGGATCTCAGAGGACCTGCCTCTTGTGTGCCCCTATCTTCCCTTTCCCAGTGGCCCTATACAGTTTCCTGTTGGGCCAGGTATGTGGACAGGGGTGGGCAGTATTGGTGGTCTCTCCTGCTCTTCAGTCTCAGGAGTGCCCACCTGTCCGGGCGGTATGCTCTGTCTCCCAAGGGGTTTGGGGGCAGGGAACTGTAGGCCGGTATCAGCAAGATTCCAGCTCCAGCTAAAAACCGGAAGTGTCCAGTCCCAGAGGAATTTTGCCTCCCTGTGTCCTGAGTGCACCAGGCAGGTCGCTTGGAGCAGAAAAGTTTGTATTATCTGTGGTCCCTCGGCTGAAGTCTACATGTCTTTCTTTATGTGAGAAAATGGTTCTGCTATGATTTTGTTCAGATTATTCTCCATATTCTATTCCTATTAATTTTAAGTTTTGTCTTTTCAAAGTATTTCAGAGTTCCTAGATGTTTTGTGTCAAGAATCTTTTTTTATATTTACCATTCTTTTTGACTGGTATTCCTTTTTCTTCTATCATATCTTCAATACCTAAGATTATCATTTTCATCTCTTACATTCTGTTGGTGATGCTTGTATCTATAGATCCTACTCAATTACCTACATTTTTTCTAAATTTCTCTCATTTTGTATTTTCCTTTTGCTTTTATTTTCATTTTCATGTCTTGAATTTTTTGTTCACACTTTCCTTCTACTCTTTGCATTTTTATTCCTTTAAGGTATTTATTCATTTCCCATAATTTTTTTCTCTTTCTATATTTTTCAAGGTGTTTATTTATGTTCAGTTTAAGGAACACTATTATCTTCAAGAATTGGTTTTAATATCACTCGTTTTTACTTAAGCTGTTTTGAATATTTTATTGGAATATTCAGGGCTTGCTATACTAAGATAATTGTATTATCATTGTGACATAATCGCCTTGCCTATTATTCATTGTGTTTTTTACATCGGAGTTTAGGTGTTTGGTTTTGGGGCTAAATCTTGGAGCTGATTTCTGATTTTGTCTTTGTTAAGTGTATGTTTTGTTTGGGTTTTTGTTTTGTTTTGTTTTGTTTTTTTATTTGTTTTTTGTTACTTATGTTTTACTTTTTCTTAGTTTTTGGATTCCTTTCTTTCTTCTGCCTGAAGTGGTCTTTTCTTTTGTACAAGGTCTCTACGTGAATTGGGAGCTGGAATTCTGGTAGCTAGCATGGCCTCCAATCTAGCAGAATTCCACCTACACTGCAATTGGGAGCCAGGATATGGTGACAAGGAAGGGAAGGCCAATTGGGTATAGGCTTGGCAAGCACTAAGAAGTGAGACCTAGAATACCTGGGGTTCTGGCATTAGGAATGCCTCTGATGTGGTAGGAGTTTTTTTACCAGTGTTCTGGACCTGAAAAAGTTGTTAAGAGAAGGGGAAGTAGTTGGGCAGCAGACTATGTAGTGACTGAGGTAATGTTGAAGAATGTGGTTGGGTTCTCGCTTCTGATATAACCTTTCTATATGCAAAGCGCTTATCCTAGAGTTGTAAACATGTGTATGGTGATGAAGGGAAATGAGTATGGGTGAATTGGCTAGGAAATAGGGTGCTGGTGCTCTATGGTCAGTGAATGTACTTAGGGTTGCCAACTTGTACTCAATTATAAATATGATCTCTTTAATTATTACCACTGATATACTGTGATTTAATTATGATTTTATAGCAATAAAATAAAAGATATGCATAGTGTTCTTGCAATAAAGGAGAGTGGGTGTGCTATCAAATGAGTAAAATCATGTAGAATGGAGATGAAATGATAGACCAACGGGGAATATGTTGGAGGGGGGGCATTAGCCAGCTCTCCCTCAATTGTTGGCTGGGTTAAGATTCCTAAATGCAGGATATTACCATGTTCTTTGTTTCCAAAGACTCTACCACAGAATATCTATTTTATCTTATAATTAATATGCATACTGCAACACTATGTGCAAATATATAACATCAGTCTCACCATGTTGCACCAAGGAGGATTTTTGAACCCTAAGGAATGTTTGAAATTGCAAGTAGTACAGAACATCATGGCACTTTTTAAAATCCTGTTTCAAATGCATATAATGAAGTTTAATCTACAAATTCAACACAGTGGTTAAAAATAATTAAAAGAAAAACAGAATATACATGGCAATATGTTAAACATGATTAAGTGTAGTATTATGGTTAATTTTGACTGTCAACTTAGTTGTATTGAGAAATACCTGGGGAAGTAGTAAAGCATATCCCTTGGAGGTATGCCCAGGGATGGTTAAGTGAGATGCTTATTGAATATAAATTCGTTGTTTTGAGACATATTCAGCTAGAGTAAATTGAAAGGAGAAATTCTGTGTGAAAGTTATTATATCTCTGTTTTATTGCACAAGATAATCTGGTACTCAGAGCCAAAATATTTATTTCCTCTTTTTAAATAAACATGTTGTGGGACAAATGGAACAAGTCCAAAGACAAAGGAACTAGTAAGGTTGAAGCAGACTCAAAAACTGTGGCAAATCTCAATTGGGAATGACAGGCACTGGAATCAGCTCCCAGCCAGGCTCTTCCTGTCATGGAACACATAACCAAAACACCCTAGTGAGAAGGCCATAACAACCAGTCACATAGTAACAACACTTGAATTCCTTCCCCAGGCAAATAAAGCATTCCTAACATCTCAGATTGAGCCAATAGGAAACATCTATCCCTGGATCCTACCTTGCCAGCTAAATGTTTCTAAGATCTCTTATCCACATGGAATAAAGTGCACCAGTTATTCCACCAAAAATCATCTGAGGCTGGCTGTTTTATTGAGCTGTAACACTCCAGGGAAGAGATTTCTTTCCCAAAGCATTTATCTCAAGACTTCTGCTGTACCCATGTAGCTACAGCCATTTGTCACTGCAGCTGCTGGCTACCCTTCACTGTCAGTTGTAGCCAAATTCCACCATTCTCTTCGAGGCTCTGGATACTGCTTCTGACTGCCCACTACAGTTCCTTATCATTGCTACTACAAGTACCATGGCTGCAAAAGTATCAGAAGAGATCTTGAAGGTCCTGGCCAGAGAGCTGTAATACTTTGGTCATTAATGCCAGCCCTGAGCCCTGAGCCCCATGAAACCTCTCCTTCCATCTGGGCTAGAGATCTTTGGAGATAGTCAAACATTATGCCAGTTTTTTTTTTTTTATCATACTGAAGGTGAATTTGAATGATTCAAACAAATGATACTCCTTTCATCTGGGCTAGAGATCTTTGGAGATGCCAGTTTTTTGTTTTTTTTTTTTGTTTGTTTGTTTTTTTTAATCATACAGTAACTCACTTCTGAAATTTTCTTACTTTTTCAAGCTATGGCAAAATTCATAAAATGCTATTCCCATTTTTCTCACCAGGAGCCTAAAACAAAGCCCACCTACACTGGGTTTTCTATTACTATCACTGTTCCCCTTTCCCCATATAAAATACTTTGGAATAGAGATCTGAAATGCAGAACCCATAACTGAACCAAAATTAACAGTTGTCTACAAGTATTGTGGAGTAGATCTAATGAAGGCAGCATCCTCTATTACATGCTCCTTGGCATCTTGTTTCCCAGTTACTTATCCCTTCCTGCTCTCTGATTACATGATGAAGCCTTGAAACAGAACAAAATAAAACTTACACAAAGAAAATAAGAATGAATTCATAGAGCCAGAGATATCCCTTACCAGGAATGCATAGCCCTTTCCATTCATTCGCTGAGGTCAGGTATTCTGAAACCATTCCAATGCTTCCTTATTGTTTGATTTTTTTTTTGTATAAGAGGAAACCTTTTTTACATAGTACTGTGTGGTCTAGGGAGAGGCTATCAGTCAGTGATAGTTCCTCTTCCGTATGTTCGCCATTTTTTTTTTTTTACTTTTTTTTTCTTTTTCTGTTTTTTCCTTCATTTTTCTTGCAAAGTTAGTGTATTAGGGGTGACACATTGACCTCGAGAAAGAAATGCAAATTCCTGCTCTATAACTCTTTCAAAGAGCATGTAGTAGAAAAAAATCTTCTCCAAATATAGGAATCAACTTTTCCAATCACTGGAATCTTTAACACTATCAAATTCATTTTGGAAAACTGTCCCTTTTAAAATTTAAGAATATTTATCTGCCTTACCAAATTTTCCCAAGTTGAAAATTAAATATTAGAATCCAGAATAGACTACTGCTCAGGCTGTGATATTACTACAACAGTCTTTCCTTCACTTGCTAGCTTTTGACATGACACCTACTGAGAGCCTGTGAAATCTTTGCAACATCTTAAAAGGCTTTCTACATAGGTAGATTTCTTATTTCTGCAAATGAGATTTCTATCAATGGCTACTGGAAGCTAAATTTCTTCCTTGCCTTCCCTCACACCTGCTAGGGAATCACTGTAAGTCTGATTTTTCATAGATTATTTTTTCCTTACCCTGATATCTAAAAGAAAGATTGTCCCTCTCAACATCCTGGACTGGGACTCTCCTGTGAGACATGACCGTGATACTGTCTGTCTCTATCTACCTATGAAGACAGTAAATAGTTTAGTAATGCTTTTTATTCAAAAACAAAACTAAACTAAAAACTCTGCTCTGTGTCCTTTACAAATCTCAAATCTAAAGCTTTTCATTAAGTAAATGTATCCAATTTACCAATCTTTGTCTTTGAGTGTGTGGTAGGATATCTAGTAACAGCTTCCTACATAAACTCATGGGTCCATTAGCCCAGAGTTATCACCTTTGCCAACTTGTTCTCCCTTTTTCTAACATAGTTGAAGCTTTGGAACGCTTAGCAAGATTTCCATAGACCTAGTTAAATATTAGGTTAATAGTGATAAGCAATTATTTCTTTTGCTTAAAATTCCAATGCTAGAAATTATACTAATGTTTAACACTCAAAAAATACCATTGGTGAAATTCGATTCACTGAAAAATTGGTATTAGAAATCTGCATATAATAGTTTTGCAATCTATTTTTTATTCCCCAAAATTTTCTGAAGACAAATCACATATATTATAAGCATTTGAGTTCTAGAACCTATTATAAGAAAACTATTTTAACCAATAATTCCAGTACTTTCTCTTCTGTAATATCTAATATATCCTTTGACCAAGCAAGATTAGACAAATAAACACACAAAAATGCACGGCAAGCAGTCAGAGTTGTCACATTTTCTATGTTGATTGACCATGAAAGGACACAAGGATCTCTCTGGCTTGGGAAATACAAGTAGCTGATTCTGGTTTCTCATGTTTAAGCTTTCTACCTGTCTCTAGGTCATCTTGTGGACAATCCCTACTCCATACCCTATTTTCCATTTTTCTCTCAGAATATTATTTTAATGGCAGAGAAACAAATGATGAAAGGAGTTTTAATAGTTAAAAAGAAAATGGAGGCATTCAAGTTGCTGGAGTAAGGTTTCAATTGCAGCAGGAGTGATTCCCAACTGAGTAATTCAAAAGAAAGATAAAACACATATTTATGATTTCAAAGTTTCCAGCTTTTTAAATAAATATGACACAATAAAACCTTTGTCAAGGGCTAGCAGACATTAACACCAAAGTGCACTAGCATTTGCTTATTACACTTAAAATTAAGTCAATTCATTTTTACCTAGAAATGAGACATTTCTTCACATGAACTTTTGAGTCTTTCCTAGTCCAAGCAAACTAAGCACTTAGTATCAAGCAGTCTTAGTTAGGGTTTCTATTCCTGTGAAGAAAAACCATGACCATGCAATACTTATGAATAAAAACAATAGCACTAGCTTACAGTTCATAGGTTTAGTTCATGATCTTCATGGTGAGAAGCATGATGTGATGCAGGCCAACATAGTGGTGAAAAGGAAATCTTGAGTTCTACATCTGGATTTATAGGCAGCAAGAAGAGATGGAAAAACTGGGCCTATGTTTGAGCTTCTGAGATTTCAAAGTCTACCTCCTAGTGACACAATTCTTCCAACACAGCCACACCTACTTCAAAAAGGCCACACCTCCTAATGCCTCTTCCTATGAACCAAGCTTTCAAACACATGAGTATATGGGTGCATTTCCTATTTAAAATACCACAGAAGTAAAATTGTAGTTTCTTGAAACGTTTAATTTTTGAAAAATGCCTACTTACTGTAAATCTCATAGTGTCTTTGAAAATAAGAAACCATCTCATTTCTTATTTGGAAACAGTTTTACATTTGTCAATACCAACCATCTCTCTAAAAAATGCTATTTTAACACTCTCTGCATTTGAAATCCAATAAAAATAACAACAACTATGCATGCAAGACATTTTATCGTAATATTTCAGGTTACCCCTGTGAGACTGATTAAATATGAAGTACTTAGTTTTCATGAAAGAGCATTCATACAGTTCTGTCAACTTTTGACTACACTCTAGGAGAGATTGGAGTCCAGACAATGACATGTTAGTCATTGGATAAAACTATACCTTGACCAGGAGAGCTAGTTATTCATTCTTTTTGTCTTCTATCCAATTTCAAACCGGACCTTGAATATGAATTTAAGAGATGGAAAGATCAGTGAGACACCATAGTTCATTTTTCACTGTTCCCTTCGCTTGCACAAGTTACTGAAAACCAAGAGTGAAAGGATGAGGGCAAACTGAGTCTCATTGCCCACATCTTCCCATGGGGTGTCCAGATCCCAGTGCATACTGTGCAAAAAAGGAATAAACAAAGTCCAGAATCAGTATGTCATCAAAATCCCAGGCTGGCAGCATCTGCAGATGTTGCGTGTATTTTTATGGTCTTGCTACCACCTTAACCGGGTTGCAGCATTTGTCCTACCAGCCACTCTTAGCTTCCCTTTGTTCCTCTTAGCTTAACTCTGGAATCGTCACTGCCAACATTGACCCAGCTTCTCTTCTCCTCCCCCCGCCCCCCCCAACCCCCGAGCTGAGGACCCAACCCAGGGCCTTGGGCTTGCTAGGCAAGTGCTCTACCACTGAGCTAAATCCCCAACCCGACCAGCTTCTCTTTCTTATGAGCCTTTGCTCAGGCTTTACTCTGGGATCAGCTGCTCCACCATCCCACTCCTAAGACCTTTGCTCGTGGATAAATGACATGTAGACAGCTTTATTATTTTAAGTCTTGCTGGCTAGGCACAGTTGCTGGGTGCAGATATCTCCCATCTGTAATTGAATGCCCTTATCAAACCACCATCTCTGTCTCTACATCAGTTCCAAACTCAGTGGGCTGTTTTAATCAGCCCACGGCAAACATCTCTGTCAACTCATCCACAGTGGAGCCACAAACCCTGGCTGCTTTGAGATCTTACATGAGTGCTGCCTGTTCTTCATTCCAGCTCCTTGTAAAAAAGCACGTCTCTCTATCCCTGCATCTCATTTTCCTCTTGGTACCAGGAAGTCACACCTATCTATTCCTTCCACCCAGCAATTGGCTCCCTCCCTTGTTTATTAAAAAGAACAAATTAGGAACTAGACCTTAGTATCAGCACCTCCCCCTACAAATCAAGGAGGAAATCTTCTGTGGAGGTTTCAGTATCACGACTGTTTTAGACTATGATCAGTGAAACAGATCTATCTTAGACGGGATTATTTGGGGGGGGGTGAGGTTTCAATAGCTGAGATTTAAGGTTTGGGGATGCTTCATTTGGATGTAGAGTCATTCCAACAATATGAACCTGTAATTTTACCAGGAATTACATGACAAATTTTAGGGAGTATGTGGGGGTTGAGGAACTCTAGAAAAGGTAATGACCTGTAATTGTACCAAGTTCAAGGGAGCTGTCTTGACTTTATGTAGTATCATTTCCAAAAAGGCCATTTTTATCTCCCTCCTAGTGCAATTGCAGTTAGTGTAGTAAGTCTCTCTTTTCTGCTTCTCACAATCACTTGCCTCTGTAATTATCACATTGACAGTGAGTAGCCTAGTCTGGTTTTGTAGATTCAGATGGACCCATAAACCCATGGTGCTAATAATATTAATATTAGTTTGTGAATTCTGTTTTACCCCACATTCTTCACTCTCTAACCTTAGAGAACTTGCTGACTAAAACTACCACTAACTTATTCTTATAAGTCTAGTCCCTTGCTTTGAAAACTATGTTTGACAAAGTGTAAGTAATAGTTATAATTATTCAACCTAGCAATATGTTAAAGGAGTTTTATCTGATTTTCAATAGTGAGCACATGTCTCTTTCCCAATCTTTACCCTTTAGTTTTTAGTTTAATCACACTGTATAGGTGTAAAATTTATGACTGACTTGAAAGATATCTGGGTATTTTTAATTATTCACTATTATGCATAAATCTACTATTAACTTCTACATATAGTCTCTTGTTTTATCATGGAATGTAAGCATAGGAGCACTAAATCAAGAAGAAGCAACACTGAATTACGATGCTAGTCTTAATCTAACTTCTGACTGGATGGCTATACCAAGGAAGGGCATGTAATTCAAAAATTGTCCACTTACTCAAAGGCTTATAAGAATCACAAGCCCCCATTTTCTTCTGAAATTAAATATCATTTCCTGTCATGACCAACATCACATTGCCCATGGAAATTCTATATGATAATAAAGCTCCTTTGGAAATAAAGTACTCTCACTCAGGCTCTATCATGATTCCTTAACTATCTCCTGCTATTCTCTCAGTTAATAACCCAATCGTGGCTGCCCCACGTCTTGCTTATTTCTCTTTACAAAGCTCATCACAACTTACTTTTCCTATCGACAGGATTATTTTCTGTAATACTAATGATGAGATCAAACTGATCTGGTCCCCAAATCTGAAATCAATTTTAAAATGACAATGGAAAACTCTTATTGTTTATTGATATTTAAGTTCCTTTTTTTCCTTTTATGTCAATTGTTCTATATATTCTCAAGTAGCACATACATGAACACTAGTTTACACCAAAGGTACAGCAAGACTTTAAAACATGCTGGACCTCTTATACTTTTTTTGGTTGATTTTGAAGCTAATGATTTATATTTCTTCAATTTTTAGTTTGTTTTTTTCAATATTGCTAGAGCTTCATTAATTGTACTGATTTTGGAAATATCACTATTTTTCCAAGTGATACATTGTACTGTTTTATAAGTTTATTAGTATTAATTGATTTATATTTCTGGTATTATGCTCATGTTTTTGTTGTTTGTATTGCTTTAGCTTTCTCATATAAAGTATGTTATCATTGACTCTGAAATTATTTTTCATATCTAGTGAAAGCATTTTGCACTACCAAGTTACTTCTCTACATACATTCAAGTTCATATCATATTCAGTATGTTGTATTTCTCTTTTCATTTAGTTTAACTATTATTTTATTCATTTCTTTGATATAGTATTTGTAGTAAATAATTTAACTTATACCTGTTTGGCAATTTTATTGAGTTTCAATATAGGGCACATCCAGACTGAGAGTATCTCTGGAAAATACATAGTGAGTAAAGGTGCCTGCTATGACTGTAAATCTGAGTTTGATTACTAAGATTACTTCCTCCATGGATAGAGGAAGAGAAGTAGCACTCTCAATGTTGTCCTCTCACCTTCACACATACTTTGTGGCATATGTGATCCCTCATAAATACACAATTTTTAAAATATATTATTTTCTGCATAAAGATGTGTTTTGCTTGAATGTTTGTCCATGCACCACATAAATCTTTGGTGCTCATAGAAGCCAGAAGGAGGCATCACCTACTTTGAAAGTAGAGTTACAGATTATTGTGAGCCAACTCGTGGGTGTGGGGAAATCAATCTGGCTACTATTAATTAATAATAACCATTATTCTACTCTAGCAATATGGAAACACAAACACACTCACACACACAATAAACAAACAAACAAACAAACAATGGGAATCCTGTTCTATAAAATGTGGAAGATCATCTTGACCAATAGAACACATCAGCAGTGTAAATCAGGACATATATCATCACAACACAATTGTCCTCTTATTACAGCTTCCTCACATAACACCTTTTCATGTTTGTAGACCACACTCATGTAAAAATCATCTATTTCTAGACTCTCTCATCTGAAAGGAAGATCTTGGATGGTTCAAAGCACAACACAGGCTTTTAGATGTTATCATCAGGAGAATTTAGCCAACAAAGTCTTAGTCCCTTACAAAAATCAATGGATTATCCTTGGTGAAAAACCACCTGTAAAGTCATTAACAATACCATTGAAAAATGAATAGGGGGGAAGGGTGTCCTTCTGAAACTTGGTCATATTTGAGTTATTAAATACAAGATGATCTTAATTTATTGGACAGAGTATTTCCAACTAATGTAGGACCACCACACAGTAAAGAATGCTGCAGCAATGCTTAATAAAAAAATGTTTCTCCTCATAGAAAACTAATACATGTGTGTGCTTAGACATCTGTAATCAAGTAACTAACAGTAACAAAGTATTTATAATAGAAAAAAATTGAAAAAATAAGTATATTATAAACTGAATATGTTACACTAAGGATTAGTTAATATCTTAGCAAATACATATTTAATTTTACAATTCGCATGCTGGTTTGTTAATTTCATTTAATTGAATCATTTGCTATTTAGAGAGGAAGTAATTATTTCTATTTACTTCTATCAACCTTTATGTAACATTATTAAATTGGGAAGCAAATGGCTTTTATATTTTATTGGGGTATCATGGAATTAATATATATCACAAATGAAAGAAAGTAGAATTTTAAATCTTGAGAAGAAGGTAAATTTTATTATTGTTTTCTATTATCTATACAAGACATATCTCTCTGATAAAGATAAAATACTTATACATATGAATATATTCAAACATGCAAATACATTTAAAAATTAAAGGATATAAGTAATTAATATTTGTCTTTATAAATTATAACATTTACTTGATTGCTGTAGAAATTCTTTAATCCAAATCTAAGGTTTCTACCCTGCTGATTACTGTTTAGTTCCCAAATAAAAGATATAAGCAAACTTTATACTTATAATAAGTCTCAACACTTGATCATACTTTAAATCATGAAGGTATTTTTGGTTGGCTTTGATTTTCATGCATCTGATTTGAGTGTGTGTGTGTGTGTGTTCATGTGCATATTCATGTCTGCATATACATGAATTTATGTGTTTGTTCTTGTGGTTAGAGGAGAGAAGTATTTAGTTCATTTCATAATCCTGCTCCATATTATTTTCTAAGGCAGATTTTCTCAATGACCTGTAATCACTGCTATGAATAGATAGACTGGAAAGTAAGTCACAGAAATACTCCTGTCTTCATGTCCCTAGAACAGCATGCTGCTGTGGCCAGATGTGTATATCGATGCTGAGATCTGAACTTAGATCCCTTTCTTTGCAGGATAAACATGTTAATTAAGTAAGTTATCTTCTAGCCTATTTTTTTAATTTTTATTACTTTGGAATTTTTGGATATTTTATGTATGTATTTTTCAAATGCTATAACTTTTCCCAGATACCTCTCTACCATCACCCCTCTCTTTCCTTCTGTGAGGATGCTTCCCTTCCCACCCATCCACTCTCACCTCAACACCCTGGCATTCTTCAACACTGGGGAAATGACGCTTCACAGGGCCTAGGTCTTCTCCTCCTATTTACTGATGCTAGACAAAGCTATCCTCAGTTACATATATATGTGACTGGAGGCATAGGTCCCTCTCTGTGTATTCTTTGGTTGGTGATTTAATCACTGGGAGTTCTAGGGGGTCTGGTTGGTTGATATTGTGATTCTTCCTGTGGGATTGCTAACCCCTTCAGCTCCTTCAGTCCTCACCCTAACTGTTCCATTGGGGTCCCAGTGTCCAGTCCAATCTTTGGCTGTAAGCATCTACATCTGTATCAGTATGACTCTGGTAGAACCTGTCAGGAGACATTACTATTCGGCTCCTGTCAGCAAGTACTTCTTGACATCAGCAATAGTGACTGGGTTGGGGGACTGCATATGGGATGGATCCCCAGGTGAAACAGTCTCTTTATGGCACTTCTTTCAGTATCTGATCTACTCTTTATCCATGTATTATTCTTAGACAGGAATAATTCTGGGTGAAAATTTTGAGAAGGGTGGATGGCCCCTTCCCTCAACCGGAGTCCTTGTCTAACCTCTGGATCTGGTCTCTACAGGTTCTGTCTCCTATTTGTTGGGTATTTCAGCTAATATCATTCAAGTGGGTTTTGGGAGCCTCTTGCTTTCCTGGCATCTGGAACTTGCTATTGGATGTCCCAGTTTCCCATTCCCCAATGCTACATACCACTGTTCAATTTCCTGACCCCGTGTAATACACCCCATCACCCCAACTTTTCCCAAACCTGATCCTGGTTACTTTTAATTGTCAGCTTTGCACAATATACAATCGCGTGGACAAGAGTCTCATGTGGGATGCTTTAGATCAGGTGGGCCTATCTTCATGTCTCTGAAGGATTATTTTAGTGATATTAATTGATGTAAAAGACCCAGACCCTGAACACAGCATCATTCCTGAGTTTTGGGTTTGGACTGTAAAACAGTAGAACAAACATAGCACTGATTAGTATGCATACATTCATGTCTTTTTCCTCCTGACTATGAATATGATATTACTCAATACTTTAAGCTCCTGTCACTTTGGCATCTTGGCAATGATAGATTAAACCTGATATTGGAAGATAAAATTAATTATTTTACCCTAACTTGCTTTTTGCAGAGCATTTTATAACAGCAAATGAAATGTAAATTAGAACATTCCTTTTTCCTGATAATTAGTCATAATATTTTTAGTAACCATAAAGTTCTATATAAAACTAAAGAATACTAGCTGTGCTGAAACCAGTGATCAGGTCTAAGGCAGCCTGTTAGCTGGAATTTTAGGACAGATATTTGTTTCCTCCATAGATCACTTGGGAACAGGCAATTTGATCACAGCAACAGAAATGAAAGTTGAAGAATCACTGTTTAATATGCAGGCAGTAGTTTGAAGCAAGTCAGCATCTTATTTGAGCATAAAGATTCACCATTTTATTTTGCAAATAGATGGTAGTTGCCACCTGTTGCGTTATGCGGGAAAACAAGTTGTTGGTCAAAAACGAATCTTTCAGTTACAAGATGATAAGACAATACATGCTAAGAATAATTACTGAATATAATACAGCTGTCATTCACCATCCTCAATTGAGAATTCTAGAACCCTACAGACAACCCAAATATGGCCATCAAATTTCCAAAGGAAATTGGTGCAATATTTATAGACATTCATTTCATGTCTACTCACATGCTATCATTAAAATCATCTGTAGATTACTTATAATACTGTGAACAGTATAAATGTTATTTACATATTTCATAGAAAATATTGTTTAGTTTATAATAAGAGAATCTGAAAATTATGGCATCCCTGTGGATCTAACTACATAGTGATCATAGAAAGAATGCTGGCTTCCTTCAGATACATTTCATCTGTGTCTGGTGGAATCTTAGATGTAAAAAATATTCAAATAGAAAGGATGGGAGAAGTGGTACTCTACAATTCTTAAAAGCATAAAAAAAAATATCTTCATTATTAACTACCCCATACTTACCCCACACAGTAATGATCTGTAAAAATGAGTATTGTTTGACATGATGTTGTGAAGAGTACACAGTAGGTACATACATTAGACATTATTTCATCTGTTTCATATATGTTTGTCTCTTTTGCTTCAATGGTACAGAAGTCAGAGCAAAAATATGTTCTATCCACCCATATTCCCATCCTTGGAAGCATGCAAGAAGTGTCCATAATCATTTTATAAGAAAATTGTTTTCTATTCTCTGTTATTATTTCTTAAATATAAAGATTTATCAAATAAATACATTAAGGAATATATTTATTAAATGGTAAGCTATTCCGTTTTCCCAAAAATATTGTATAATTCTAAAATAACAAAGTATATTTTATGCATATTAATATTTGATCAAATCATAATATCAATTTTGTATAATTCTAACATTTTACTTTTTAATATGCTATAAAATCCCAAATGGTAACTTTTGATTATAAAATTTAGCTATGATTTCAATAATGTCAACTACTTTTATCCTTGTGTGTAGTGCTTCTAGGTTAAAGAAATTTTACATTTATTTTAAAATTCTGTTTGTCAGATAAATGCCAATATCAACATTAGTAAGGGACTGACAATGGCAAGTCTCCAGTTAAGTACAACTGGAGACTACCTGCCTATGTTATAGGATACAGTGTTAATTTTTGAGAAAATGTGCTAACTCCAACTCTTTTCCTGTTCAACTAGGCGAGGTTAAAACATGTTCAGGCCCACATCTCTGGCTCAAGAGGAAACTGCATAGTGCCACTGGATACAGGAATATAGCAGCACTCAGCAGCAGGAAACTTCTGTGTGGGTCTAGCCTGCACCTGTAACTCAACTGAACTGGTCACGCAGCTCCCAGCACTCAACCTAGTTGGGGGGGCAGAGAGAAAACTGGATACTCAGAAGTGCAGACACTCCTGAGAGGTCAGAGGAGACTATACTCTGTCCACATTCCCAACCCAAGAGGAAATTGCCAAGTGCCATCTGTGCGCCCTGGGCACAGGGATCTAGGAGCAGTCAGGGGCATCACCCTTCAGGTTTGTGCCTATGCCTAGAGCTGAAAGCCAGTCACCAGAAGATCCTACACACCTGAGGGCAATGCTCTCTGTTCCTGGAATCCTCTGAAAGAAAACTGATACAGAGGTGTACAGGAGGGGAAAGATACTGTCAGAGACAGCAGGACAAACTAATACCAAAGGTTACATGATGGCAAGAGGCAAGCACAGGAAACAAAGCAAAGGGTGCCAAGACTACTTGGCATCATCAGAGCCAAGTTCTCCCACCAAAGCATATACTGGATAACCAAACACACTGGAAAAGCAAGACTTACATTTAAAAGCCCATTTTATCAAGATAATGGAGGACTTTAAGACTGACATAAATAACTCCCTTAAAGAAATACAGGGAAACACAAGTAAACAAGTTGAAGCCCTTAAAGAGGAAACACAAAAATTCCTTAAAGAATTGCAAGAAAACACAACCAAACAGGTGAAGGAATTGAACAAAACCATCCGGGATTTAAAAATGGAAATAGAAACAATAAAGAAATCATAGAGGGAGACAACCCTGGAGATAGAAAGCCTAGGGAAGAGACAGGAGGGATAGATGAAAGCATCACCAATGTAACACCAGAGATAAAAGAGAGAATCTCAGGGGCAGAAGGTACAATAGAAAACGTCGACACAACTGTCAAAGATAATGTAAAACAGAAAAAGCTCTTAACCAAAAATATCCAGGAAACCCAGGACACAATGAGAAGATCAAACCTAAGGAAAATAGATATAGAAGAGATTGAAGACTCCAAACTTAAAGGGCCAGTAAATATTTTCACCAAAACTAGAGAAGAAAACTTCCCTAATCTAAAGGAAAAGATGCCCATAGACATAGAGGAAGCATACAGAATTCCAAATAGATTGGACCAGAAAAATTCCTCCCTTCATAAAATAGACAAAACACCAAATGAAAAAAAAACAAAGAAAGAATTTTAAAAACAGTAAGGGAAAAATGTCAAGTAACATATAAAATCAAACTTTAAGAATTACACCAGACTTCTCACCAGAGACTATGAAAGCCAGAAGATGCTGGATAAATGACATACAGATAATATGAGAACACAAACGGCAGCCCAGGCTACTATATCCAGTAAACTTCTCAATTAAGATATATGGATATATGTTAAAAGATATTCTATGACCAAATAAAATTTCCACAATATCTTTCTACAAATTCAGCCCTACAAAGGTTGATGGATGGAAAACTCCAACACAAAGACAGAAACTCACCATAGAAAAAGAAAGTAGTAATTTCCTTGCAAGGAGAACAGAGAGAAATGCAAACATAATTCCACCTCTAACAAAGAAAATAACAGGAAGCAACAATCACTAATTTTTTAATGTCTATCAACATCAGAAGCAATCAAGAAAGAACACATGGAAACAATCCAAGATATAGAATACCAAAAGAAGAGACAAGGAGCCGTAGATATGAGCTTCACCAACAGAATACAAGAGATGGAAGAGAGAATCTCAGGAGCAGAAGATTCCATAGAAATCATTGACTCAACTGTCAAAGATAATGTAAAGCGGAAAAAGCTACTGGTCCAAAACATACAGGAAATCCAGGACTCAATGAGAAGATCAAACCTAAGGATCATAGGTATAGAAGAGAGTGAAGACTCCCAGCTCAAAGGACCAGTAAACATCTTCAACAAAATCATAGAAGAAAACTTCCCTAACCTAAAGAAAGAGATACCCATAATCATACAAGAAGCCTACAGAACTCCAAATAGATTGGAAAGAAAAGGAACTCCTCCCGTCACATAATACTCAAAACACCAAATGCACAAAATAAAGAAAGAATATTAAAAGCAGTAAGGGAAAAAGGTCAAGTAACATATAAAGGCAGACTTATCAGAATCACACCAGACTTTTCGCCAGAGATTATGAAAGCCAGAAGATACTGGACAGATTTCATACAGACCCTAAGAGAACACAAATGCCAGCCCAGGTTACTGTATCCTGCAAATCTCTCAATTAACATAGATGGAGAAACCAAGATATTCCATGACAAAACCAAATTTACACAATATCTTTCTACAAATCCAGCACTACAAAGGATAATAAATGGTAAAGCCCAACATAAGGAGGCAAGCTACACCCTAGAAGAAGCAAGAAACTAATCATCTTGGCAACAAAACAAAGAGAAAAAAAGCACACAAACATAACCTCATATCCAAATATGAATAGAACAGGAAGCAATAATCACTATTCCTTAATGTCTCTCAACATCAATGGCCTCAACTCCCCAATAAAAAGACATAGATTAGCAAACTGATAGGCAACAAGGACCCTGCATTCTGCTGCCTACAGGAAACACACCTCAGAGACAAAGACAGACACTACTTCAGAGTGAAAGGCTGAAAATCAACTTTTCAAGCAAATGGTCAGAAGAATCGAGCTGGAGTAGCCATTCTAATATCAAATAAAATCAATTTTCAACTAAAACTCATCAAAAAAGATAAGGAAGGACACTTTATATTCATCAAAGGAAAAATCCACCAAGATCAACTCTCAATCCTAAATATCTATGCCCCAAATACAAGGGCACCTACATACATAAAAGAAACCTTATTAAAGCTCAAAACACACATTGCACCTCACACAATAATAGTAGGAGATTTCAAATAATTACCTCATCAATGGACAGAGATCATGGAAACAGAAATTAAACAGAGACGTAGACAGACTAAGAGAAGTCATGAGCCAAATGGACTTAACAGATATTTATAGAACATTCTATCCTAAAGCAAAAGGATATAGCTTCTTCTCAGCTCCTCATGGTACTTTCTCCAAAATTGACCATATAATTGGTCAAAAAACGGGCCTCAACAGGTACAGAAAGATAGAAATAATTCCATGCGTGCTATCAGACCACCACGGCCTAAAGCTGGTCTTCAATAACCATAAGGAAAGAACACCCACATATACGTGGAAGTTGAACAATACTCTACTCAATCATAACCTGGTCAAGGAAGAAATAAAGGAAGAAATTAAAGACTTCTTAGAATTTAATGAAAATAAAGGTACAACATACACAAACTTATGGGACACAATGAAAGCTGTGCTAAGAGGAAAACTCATAGCTCTGAGTGACTGCAGAAAGAAACAGGAAAGAGCATATGTCACCAACTTGACAGCATACCTAAAAGCTCTAGAACAAAAAGAAGCAAATACACCCAGGAGGAGTAGAAGGCAGGAAATAATCAAACTCAGAGCTGAAATCAACCAAGTAGAAACAAAAAGGACCATAGAAAGAATCAACAGAATCAAAAGTTGGTTCTTTGAGAAAATCAACAAGATAGATAAACCCTTAGCCAGACTAACGAGAGGACACAGAGAGTGTTTTCAAATTAGCAAAATCAAAAATAAAAAGGGGGACATAACTACAGATTCAGAGGAAATTCAAAAAATCATCAGATCTTACTATAAAAGCCTATATTCAACCAAACTTGAAAATCTGCAGGAAATGCACAATTTCCTAGACATTACCAGGTACCGAAGTTAAATCAGGAACAGATAAACCAGTTAAACAACCCCATAACTCCTAAGGAAATAGAAGAAGGCATTAAAGGTCTCCCAACCAAAAAGAGCCCAGGTCCAGATGGGTTTAGTGCAGAATTCTATCAGACCTTCATAGAAGACCTCATACCACTATTATCCAAACTATTCCACAAAATTGAATCAGATGGAGCACTACCTAATTCCTTCTATGAAGCCACAATTACTCTTCTACCTAAACCACACAAGGACCAAAAAAAGAAAGAGAACTTCAGACCAATTTCCCTTATGAATATCGACGCAAAAATAGTCAATATAATTCTGGCAAACCGAATCCAAGAGCACATCAAAACAATCATCCACCATGATCAAGTAGGCTTCATCCCAGGCAGGCAGGGATGGTTTAATATAGGAAAAACCATCAACTTGATCCATTATATAAACAAACTGAAAGAACAACACCACATGATCATTTCATTAGATGCTGAGAAAGCATTTCACTAAATTCAACACCCCTTCATGATAAAAGTCCTGGAAAGAATAGGAATTCAAGGCCCATACCTAAACATAGTAAAAGCCATATACAGCTAACCAGTTGCTAACATTAAACTAAATGGAGAGAAACTTGAAGGAATCCCACTAAAATCAGGGACTAGACAGGGCTGCCCACTCTCTCCCTACTTATTCAATATACTTTGTGAAGTTCAGCCAGAGCAGTCAGACAACAAAAGGAGGTCAAGGGGATACAGATCGGAAGAGAAGAAGTCAAAATATCACTATTTGCAGATGATATGATAGTATATTTAAGTGATCCCAAAAGTTACACCAGAGTACTACTAAAGCTGATAAACAACTTCAGTCAAGTGACTGGGTATAAAATTAACTCAAATAAATCAGTAGCCTTCCTCTACACAAAAGAGAAACAAGCCGAGAAAGAAATTAGGGAAACGACACCCTTCATAATAGACCCAAATAATCTAAAGTACCTCAGTGTGACTTTAACCAAACAAGTAAAAGATCTGTACAATAAGATCTTCATGACTCTGAAGGAAGAAATTGAAGAACACCTCAGAAGATGGAAAGATCTCCAATGCTCATGGATTGGCAGGATTAATATAGTAAAAATGGCCATTTTACCAAAAGCGATCTACAGATTCAATGCAATCTCCATCAAAATACCAATCCAATTCTTCAAAGAGTTAGACAGAACAATTTGAAAATTCATATAAAATAACAAAAAACCCAGGATAGCTAAAACTATCCTCAACAATAAAAGGACTTCAGGGGGAATCACTATCCCCAAACTCAAGCAGTATTACAGAGCAATAGTGATAAAGACTGCATGGTATTGGTACAGAAACAGACAGGTAGACCAATGGAATAGAAGTGAAGACCCAGAAATGAACCCACACACCTATGGTCCCTTGATTTTTGACAAAGGAGCCAAAACCATCAAATGGAAAAAAGATAGCATTTTCAGCAAATGGTGCTTGTTCAACTGGAGGTCAACATGTAGAAGAATGCAGATCGATCCATGCTTATCAACCTGTACAAAGCTTAAGTCCAAGTGGATAAAGGACCTCCACATCAAACCAGATACACTCAAAGTAATAGAAGAAAGACTAGGGAAGCATCTGGAACACATGGGCACTGGAAAAATTTTCCTGAACAAAACACCAATAGCTTATGCTCTAAGATCAAGAATCGACAAATGGGATCTAATAAAACTGCAAAACTTCTGTAAGGCAAAGGACACTGTGGTTAGGACAAAACTGCAACCAACAGATTGGAAAAAGATCTTTACCAATCCTACAACAGATAGAGGCTTTATATCCAAAACATAGACAGAACTCAAGAAATTAGACCGGAGGGAGACAAATAACCCTATTAAAAAAATGGGGTTCAGTGCTAAGCAAAGAATTCACAGCTGAGGAATGCCGAATGGCTGAGAAACACCTAAAGAAATGTTCAACATCTTTAGTCATCAGGGAAATGCAAATCAAAGCAACCCTGAGATTTCACCTCTGACCAGTGAGAATGGCTAAGATCAAAAACTCAGGGGACAGCAAATGCTGGCGAGGATGTGGAGAAAGAGGAACACTCCTCCGTTGTTGGTGGGATTGCAGACTGGTACAGCCATTCTGGAAATCAGTCTAGAGGTTCCTCAGAAAATTGGACATTGGACATTGGCCTGAGGATCCAGCTATACTTCTCTTGGGCATATACCCACAAGATGCCCCAACATATAAAAAAGACACGTGCTCCACTATGTTCATCGCAGCCTTATTTATAATAGCCAGAACCTGGAAAGAACCCAGATGCCCTTCAACAGAGGAATGGATACAGAAAATGTGATACATCTACACAATGGAATATTACTCAGCTATCAAAAACAATGACTTTATGAAATTCGTAAGCAAATGGTTGGAACTGGAAAATATCATCCTGAGTGAGGTCACCCAATCACAGAAAAACACACTCATTGATAAGTGGCTATTAGCCCAAATGCTTGAATTACCCTAGATGCCTAGAACACATGAAACTCAAGATGGATGATCAAAATGTGAATGCTTCACTCCTTCTTTAAAATTGGAACAAGAATACCCTTGGTAGGGAATAGGGAGGCAAAGATTAAAACAGACATAGAAGGAACACCCATTCAGAGCCTACCCTACATGTGGCGCATATATATATACAGCCACCCAATTAGACAAGATGGATGAAGCAAAGAAGGGCAAGCCGACAGGAGCCGGATGTAGATCTCTCCTGAAAGACACAGACAGAATGCAGCACATACAGAGGCAAATGCCAGCAGCAAACCACTGAACTGAGAATAGGACTCCCGTTGAAGGAATCAGAGAAAGGATTGAAAGAGCTTGAAGGGGCTCGAGACCCCTTATGAACAACAATGCCAAGCAACCAGAGCTTCTAGGGACTAAGCCACTACCTAAAGCATATACATGGACTGACCCTGGACTCTGACCTCATAGGAAGCAATGAATATCCTAGTGAGAGCACCATTGGAAGGGGAAGCCCTGGGTACTGCTAAGACTGAACCCCCAGTGAACTAGATTGTTGGGGGGAAGGCGGCAATGGGGTGAGGATGTGAAGGGAAACACACTTAAAGAAGGGGAGGTAGAGGGATCAGGGGGATATTTGCCTGGAAACCGGGAAAGGGAATAACACTCGAAATGTAAATAAGAAATACTCAAGTTAATAAAAAAACAAAACAAAACAAAACAAAACAAAAAAACAACAAAACAATTCCTCAATTAAACGACATAGACTAAGAGACTGGATACATAATGAGAACTGAGCATTTGGCTGCATATAGAAAACACACCTCAGAGACAAAGACAGACACTGACTCAGAGTAAAATTCTGGAAAACAAATATCCAAGAAAATGGTCCAAAGAAACAAGATGTAGAAGGCATTCTGATATTGATTAAAATCATGATTCAACCCAAATTATGAAGAAAGATAAGGAAATAGACTTCATATTCATCAAAGGAAAAATCCACCAAGACGAACTCTCAATCCTAAATATCAATGATCCAAAGCAAGGGGACCTACATTCATAAAAGGAACCTTATTGAAGCTGAAATCACAAATTGCACCTCACGTAGTAATAGTAGGACATGTCAACACTATATTCTCATCAATGGATAGAACATAAAAAGAGAAATTAATCAGAGACATGGAAAAGGTAACAGAAGGTATGAAACAAAATGACTGGACAGTTTTATAGAACATTTCATCCTAAAACAAACAAACAAAAAAATACCTTCTTTTCAGCACCTCATGGTATCTTATCCAAAATTGACCATATAATCGCTCACATACAGGACTCAACAGATACAAGAAGATACAGCCCATGCACTCTATCAGACCACTATGAGCTGAGGCTGGTCTTCAGTAACAAGAATAATGACAGAATGTCACCATAAACATGGAAGTTGAACAACACTCTACTCAGTGATAACTTGATCAAGGAAGAAAGAAACAAATTAAAGACTTCTTAGAATTTAATAAAAATGAAAGTACAACACATGCAAACTTACAGGACACAATGAAAGCAGTGCTAAGAGAAAAACCCACAGCTCTGAGTGTCTTCAAAAAGAAACAGGACAGAGCATACATCACCAACTTGACTCCACAACAAAAATCTCTAGAACAAAAAGAAGCAAATACTCCCAAGACGGAGTAGAAGGCAGGAAATAATCAAACATAGAGCTGAAGTCAACCAAGTGGAAGCAAAAGGACTATAAAAAGAATCAACAAAACCAGGAGTTGGTTCTTTGAAAAAACCAACAAGATAGATAAACCCTTAGACAGACTAACCAGAGGTCACAGAGTGTGTATCAAAATTAACAAAAACAGAAATATAAAGGGAGAGAACAAAAGAATCTGTGGAAATTCAGTAAATCATCAGATCCTAGTAAAAATCCTATCTATATTCAACAAAACAGGAAAATCTGAAGGAAATGGACAATTTTCTAGACAAATAACAGGTACCAAAGTTAAATCAGGAACAGATAAACCATCTAAGAATCCCATCACTCCTAATGAAATAGAGGCAGTTATTAAAAGTCACTCAACCAAAAAGAGCCCAGGGCCAAATGGATTTAGTGCAGAATTCTGTAAGACCTTCATAGAAGACCTCATACCAATACTGTCCAAACTATATCACAAAATAGAAACAGATGGAGCACTACCCAATTCCTTCTATGAAGTCACAATTACAATTATACCTAAACTAAAAAAAGACCCAACAAAAAAAGAGAACTTCAGACCAATTTCCCTTATTTAAATTGAAGCAAAAGTAGTCGATAAAATTCTTGCAAGCCGAATCCAAGAATGCATTAAAATGATCATGCATTACAATTAAGCACTCTTCATCCCAGGGATGCAGGGATGGTTCAGTATATGGGAATCCATTTACTTAAACTACCATGTACACAAATCAAAGAAAAAAAAAACATGATCATTTCATTAGATGCTGAAAAAGCATTTGACAAAATTCAACACCCCTTCATGTTAAAAGTCTTGGAAAGATAAGGAATTCAAGGCCCATACCTAAACATAGTAAAAGCAATATATAGCAAACCAGTACCTAACATTAAACTAAATGGAGACACTCTTAAAGCAATCCCACTAAAATAAGGGACTAGACAAGGCTGCCCATTCTCTCCCTACCTATTCATGATAGCTCTTGAAGTCCTAGTCAGGGCAATCAGACAAGAAAAGGAGGTCAAATGGATACAAGTTGAAAAGGAAGAAGTCAAAGTATCACTATTTGCAGATGATATGATAGTATATTTAAGTGACCCCAAAGTTCCACCAGAGAACTATTAAGCCTGATAAACAACTTTAGCAAAGTAGCTGGGTATAAAATTGACAAAAGCAAATCAGTAGCCTTCGTCTACTCAAAGGATAAACAGGCTGGGAAAGGAATTAGTGAAATGACACCCTTCAAAATAATGACAAATAGTATTAAATACCTCAGTTTGACTTTAACCAACTAAGTCAAAGCTCTGTATGACAAGATCTTCAAGTCTCGGAAGAAAGAAATTGAAAAGATCTCAGAAGATAAAACGAGACCTCCAATGCTCATGGATTGGTATGATTAATATAGTAAAAATTACCATTTGTCAAAAGCAATCTGCATATTCAATGGAATCTCCATCAAAATTCCAACACAATTCTTCATAGAGAAAGAAAGAACAATTTGCAAATTCATTTGGAATACCAAAAAAAAAAAACAAAAACAAAAACAAAACAGGATAGCGAAAACTGTACTCAACAAGAGTAACAAAAAACCTTCCAGGAAATCACTATCTTTGACCTCCAGGATTATTACAGAGAAATAGTGATAAAAACTTAAAAACTTTAAGGGATTGGCACAGAGACAGGCTGGTAGATCAGTGGAATAGACTGAAGACTCTGAAATGAACCTACACACCTATGGTCACTTGATCTTTGATAAAGGAGCAGAAACCATCCAGTGGAAAAAAGATAGCATTTTTAAAAATGATGCTAGTTCGAGTGGAGGTCAGCATCTAGAAGAATGCAAATTGATACATTTTTATTGCCCTGTACGAAGTGTAAATCCAAGTGGATCAATCCAGGTACATTCAAACTAATAGAAGAAAAATTGGGGAAGAGTCTTGATCACATAGACACTGGGGAAATTTTCCTGAACAAAACATAAATGACTTATTCTCTAAGATCAAGAATGGGCAAATGGGACCTCATAAAACTACAAAGCTTCTGTAAGGCAAAGGACACTGTTGTTAGGACAAAACAGCAACCAACAGATTGGCAAAAGTTCTTTACCAATCCTACATCTGATTGAGGGCTAATATACAAAATGGACAAAGAACTCAAGAAGTTAGATCCCAGAGAGTCAAATAATCCTATTACAAAATGGGGTACAGAGCTAAACATAGAATTCTTCACTGAGGAACATCAAATGGCTGAGAAATGCCTAAAGAAATGTTCATCATCTTTAGTCATGAGGGAAATGCAAATCAAAACAATCCTGGGATTCTACTTTATGCCATCAGAATGGCTAAAATAAAAACTCAGATGGCAGTCTGGTGAGGATGTGGAGAAAGAGGAAAACTCCCCCACTGTTGGTCTGATTCAAAACTGGTACAACCACTCTGGAAATCGTTCTGAATATTCCTCAGAAAATAGGACATTGCACTACCTGAGGACCCAGCTATACCTCTCCTGAGCATATACCCAAAAAATGCTCCAATGTACAACAAAGACACATGTTCCACTACATTCGTTGCAACCTTATTATTAATAGCCAGTACCTGGAAAGAATTCAGATGCCTTTCAACAGAGGAATGGATTAAAAAACATGGTACATTTACACAATGGAGTACTACTCAGCTATCAAAAAGAATGACTTTATGAAATTCATACGCAAATGGATGACACTAGAAAATATCATCCTGGGTTAGGTAATCCAATAACTGAAAAACACACATGGTTTATACTCACTGATAAGTGGGTATTAGCCCAAAAGATCGAATTACCCAAGATACAATCCACAGACCACAAGAAGCTCAAGAAGTGTGGATGCTTCACTCCTTCGTAAAAGTGGTAGCAAAAATATTCATATGAGGGTATGTGGAGGCAAAGCTGGAGCATAGACTTAATGAACAGCTATTCATAGCTTGCCCCACATATGCTCCATATATATACAGCCACCAAGACTAGATAAAATTGACGAAGCTAAGAAGGGCATGCTGACGAGAACTGGATATAGATATATCCTGAGAGACACAGCCAGAGCATGTCAAATACTGATGCGAATGCTAGCAGCAAATATTGAACTGAGAATTGAACCCCCGATGGAAGAATTAGAGAAAGGATCAAAGAGCTGATCCATAAAAACAACTCCATAGAAACAATGCCAACCAACTAGATTTCCCAGAGACTTAACCACTACCCAAAGACTAAACATGGACTGACCCATAGGTTCAACTCCACATGAAGCAGAGAAAGGCCCTGTTGGGCTCCAATGGAAGGAGAAGCCCTTAGTCCTGCCAAGTTTGTTCCCTCAGTATGGGGAATACTGGGGTGGGGACAGGAATGGGAGGTGGATGTGGAGCGGAACATTTTAATAAAAGAAGGGGATGGGGATGGGATTGCGAGCTTACATCAGGAAACAGGGAAATGGAATAACATTTGAAATGTAAATAAAAAGTATCCAATAAAATAATTAATAAATGATACTTCATGATATATTAAAGCTTTTGCAAAACTATGGACATCATTAATTAGGAGAAATGACAGTTTATACAATGGGAAAATATCTTTTCCATTTCTACATCTGATAGTGGATTAATATCTAAAATATTTAAAGAAGCCAAGAAATTAGATATCAACAAACTAAATACCTGAGGTAAAAATCGGGTACAGAGATAAACAGAGAATTCTTAACAAAGGAAACCTGTTTTATTGAGGAGCACATAAAGACGTCCTTTTTCATGAGGTAAATACAAATCAAATTAGTCCTGAGATTCCATCTTATACACCCTAGAATGGCTAAGAGTATTCATATTTTCCAGAAACTCAAAACAAACTAGATGTTTCTCACCTTAAGAATGCACGAAGACTCCCTGCTCCCAAACCCCAAAGGAGAGAGAGCTTATTGCCAAGACAGGTAATGTCTGGGCAGGAGAGACCACCAGTACTGCCCACGCTTGTCCACATCCCTGGCCCAAGAGGAAATGTACAGGGCCTCTGGGAACAGGAAGAAAGGGGCATTCAAGCTGCAGGTGCCCTGCAGTCCAGACTGCGCCCGGATCTGAAGGGACCTGGTCAAACAGCTGCCTGCATCCAAATCCCGGGAGAGGGAGAGCTAGAACTTCAGAGGGGGGGACATGCCTGGGAAACCAGAAGAGACTACTCTGCCCACAATTCTGACTCAAGAGGCGTCATTAACAATAAGGTAAGAATGCTCACATATGCATGGAAGTTGAAGAATGCTCTACTCAATGATAACCTTGACAAGGAAGAAATAAAGAAGGAAATTAAAGACTTATTACAATTTAATGAAAATAAAGGTACAACATACCCACACTTATGGAACACAATGAAAGCTGTGCTAAGAGGAAAACTCATAGCTCTGAGTGCCTGCAGAAAGAAACAGGAGAGAGCATATATCAGCAGCATGACAGCACACCTAAAAGCTCTAGAACACAAGAAGCAAATATACCCAGGAGGAGTAGAAGGCAGGAAATAATCAAATTCAGAGCAGAAATCAACCAAGTAGAAACAAAAAGAACTATACAAAGAATCAACAGAAGCAAAAGCTGATTCTTTGATAAAATCAACAAGATAGATTAACCCTTAGCAAGACTAACCAGAGAACACAAAGAGTGTGTCCAAATTAACAAAATCAGAAATGAAGAGGGAGACATAACAACAGAATCAGAGAAAATTCAAAAAATCATCATATCCTACTACAAAAGCCTATATTCAACAAAACTTGAAAATCTGGAGGAAATGGACAATTTCCTAGAGAGACACCAGGGTACCAAAGTTAAATCAGGAATAAATAAACCATTTAAACAACCCCATACCTCCTAAAAAAAAATAGAAGCAGTCATTAAAAGTGTTCCAACCAAAAAACGCCCATGTCTAGATGGGTTTAGTGCAGAGTTCTATCAGATCTTCATTGAGGACCTCAAACCAATACTATCCAAACTATTCCACAAAATTGAAACAGATGGAGTCCTACTGAATTCCTTCTATGAAACCACAATTACTCTTATACCTAAACCACACAAAGACCCAACAGAGAATGAAAACCTCAGACCAATTTCCCTTATTAATATCGACGCAAAAATACTAAATAAAATTCTTGCAAACTGATTCCAAGAGCACATCAAAACAAACATCCATCATGATCAAGAGGGATTCATCCCAAGTATACAAGGATGGTTTACTATTTGGAAAACCACCAATGTAATCCACTATATAAACAAACTGAAAGGTAAAAATCACATGATCATTTCATTAGATGCTGAGAAAGTATTTGAGAAAATTCAATACCTCTTCATGATAAAAGTCCTGAAAAGAACAGGCATTCAAGGCCCATACATCAATATAGTAAAAACCATATACAGGAAAACCAGTAGCTAATGTTAATTTTTTTTTCTTTATTCATTTTTCGGAGCTGGGGACTGAACCCAGGGCCTTGAGCTTGCTAGGCAAGTGCTCTACCACTGAGCTAAATCCCCAACCCAGCTAATGTTAAATTAAATGGAAAGAAACTTTAACTAATCCCTAAATCAAGGACTAGACAAGGCTGCCCACTCTCTCCCTACTTATTCAATATAGTTCTCGAAGTCCTAGCCAGAGCAATCAGAAAACAAAAGGAGATAAAAGGGAAAGAGATTGGAAAGAAATAAGTCAAAATATCACTATTAGCAGATGATATGATAGTATATTTAAGTGATCCCAAAAGTTCCACTGGAGACCTACTAAACCAGATAAACAACTTCACAAAAGTGGCTGAGTATAGAATTACCTCAAATAAATCAATAGCCTTCATCTACACAAAAGAAACAAGCCAAGAAAGAAATTAGGGAAATGACAACCTTCATAATAGTTCCAAATAATATAAAATACCTCTGTGAGACATTAACCAAGCAAGGGAAAGATCTGTATGATAAGAACTTCAAGCCTCTGAAAAAAGAAATTGAAGAAGGTCTCAGAAAATGGAAAGATCTCCCATGCTCATGGATTAGCAGTATTAATATAGTAAAAATTGCCATTTTACCAAAAACGATCTACAGATTCAATGCAATCCCCACAAAAATACCAATCCAATTCTTCAGAGAGTTAGACAAAACAATTTGCAAATTCATCTGGAATAACAAAAAACCCTAGATAGCTAAAAATATCCTCAACAATAATAGAACTTCCAGGGGAATCAGTGTCCCTGAACTCAAGCAGTATTAGAGATACAGTGATAAAAATTGCATGTTATTGGTACAGAGACAGGCAGATAGACCAGTGGAATAGAATTGAAGACCCAGAAATGAACCCACACATCTATGGTCACTTGAGTTTTGACAAAGGAGTCAAATCCATCCAACGGAAAAAGATAGCCTTTTCAGAAAATGGTGCTGGTTCAACTGGAGGTCAGTTTTTAGAAGAATGCAGATTGATCCATTCTTATCACCCTGTACAAAGCTTAAGTCCAAGTGAATCAAGGACCTCTACATCATACCATGTAGATTTAAACTTAAAGAAGAAAAAATAGGGAAGAATCTCAAAAACATGGGCACTGGAGTAAATTTTCTGAACAAAAGACCAATGTCTTATGCTCTAAGATCAAGAATCGACAAATGGGACCTCATAAAACTACAAAGCTTCTGTAAGGCAAAGGATACTGTTGTTAAGACAAAACAGTAACCAAAAGATTGGGGAAAGATCTGTATCAATCCTGCAACTGATAGAGGGCTTATATCCAAAATATACAAAGAACTCACAAAGTTAGACTGCAGGGACACAAATAACCCTATTAAAAATGGGGTTCAGAGCTAAACAAAGAATTCACAGCTGAGGAGTGCTATATGGCTGAGAAGCACCTAAAGTAATGTTCGTTAGTCATAAGGGAAATGCAAATCAAAACAACCCTGAGATCCCACCTCACACCAGTGAGAATGGCTAAGATCAAAAACTCAGGTGACAGCAGATGCTTGCGAGAATGTGGAGAAAGAGGAACACGTCTCCATTGTTGGTAGGGTTGCAGACTGGTACAACCATTCTGGAAATCAGTCTAGAGGTCCCTCAGAAAATTGGACATTGCACTACCTGAGGACCCATCTATACCACTCTTGGGCATATACCCAAAGCATGCTCCAACAAATAGAATAGTCACATGCTCTACTATATTCATAGCAGCCTTATTTATAATAGCCAGAAGCTGGAAAGAACCCAGATGCACTTCAACAGAGGAATGAATACAGAAAATGTGGTACATCTACGGAATGGAATACTACACTGCTCTCAAAAACAATGACTTTATGAAATTCATAGGCAAATGGATGGAACTGGAAAATATCATCCTGAGTGAGGTTACCCAATCACAGAAAAACACACATGCTATGCACTCATTGATAAATTGATATTAGTCCAAATGCTCGAATTACCCTAGATGCACAGAACACATGAAACTCAAGAAGGATGACCAAAATGTCAACGCTTCACTCCTCCTTTAATAGGGGAACAAGAATACCCTTCAGTGGGAATTGTGTGGCAAAGTTTAGAACAGAGGCTGAAGGAACACCATTCAGAGCCTGCCCCACTTGTGGCCCATACATATACAGCCACTAAACTAGACAAGATGGATGAAGCAAAGAAGTGCAGGCTGATAGGAACCAGATGTTTATCTCTCCTGAGAGACAGAGCCACAATACAGCAAATACAGAGGCGAATGCAATCATCAAACCACTGAACTGAGAACGGGACCACCGTTTAAGGAATCAGAGAAAGGACTAAAAGAGCTTTAAGGGGCTTGAGACCCCATATGAAAAACGATGCCAACCAACCAGAGCTTCCAGGGACTAAGCCACTATCCAAAGACTATACAAGGATCAACCCTGGGCTCCAACTGTATAGAGAGCAATGAATAGCCTAGTAAGAAGGGCACCAGTGCAAGGGGAAGCCCTTGATCATGTCAAGACTGAACTCCCAGTGGACAGGATTGTTGGAGGAGGGTGGCAATGCGGTTATGATGGGGAGGGGGACACCCATATAGAAGGGGAGGTGGAGGGGCTAGGGGGATGTTGGCCTGGAAACCGGGAAAGGTAACAACAATTGACATGTAAATAAGAAATACCCATTTAATAAATATGAAGTAATAAAGTGCATAAAGAAACTTCTATACAATGAAATACTTTTTACTATTTAAATAAGGATACCTCATGTTACCAGGCAGAAGTTTCCAAGCAAGGAGAGGGAAATTAAACCACCCACATAACCTTCATCCTTAAGTTTTTCCTGTCTACCAGATGCAGAGATAAAATTCAGTAGACTCAGAGAACAGCTAACCAATGACAGGTCGAACTTGAGACCAATCCACTGAAAGATAGCTGACTCCTAGCACTATTAATGATATTCTGCTGTGCTTTTAGACAGGAACCTAGCATGACTATCTTGTGCGAGCCTTCATCCAGGAGCAGGTGGCAACATTTGTACAGACTTGTAGCCAAACATTAGGTGGAGTGCATGAAGTTTTCTTGAAAAGTAGGGGATAAAATTGTGCTAGCTGCAGGGGTCACGGACACAACAAGAAGACCTAGAGAATCACCTAATCTGTGTCTATTTGTGTCTACAGAAACTTATCCACCAAACAAAGGTAAACCCTCATACATTTGTAACAGATGTGCAGTTTGGTGTTGTTTGGGTTGCCTAACAATTGGAACTGCCATTGGATCCCTTCCCCCTTCCTGGACTACCTGATTAGGCCTCAGTGGGTATGGAGATGGTTAATTCTCCGGAGAATTGATATCCCAGGTTGGGGTGGTACCCAAGCGGTCCTCCCCTTCTCTGACAAGAAGGAGAGAGGGTAATGCTGGAAAAATATTTGTAAGGCAGTGATGTAAATGAGAAGAGAACAGCAGACAAAAACAAACGTATTCATCTGTGTCTGGCATCATACCTCAGAAGAGAGTTTCTAGGCTTTTGCCAAACTAATAAATGTAATTTTAAGAACTAAACACTGAAAGGGAGAGAGGGAGGAGATAAGGAAGGAAGGAGGGAGGGACGGAGGGAGGGAGGAGACAAAGAGAAAGACCCATAACAAGCATAAGATGAGAACGTCAGTTGTGTGGGCATAAAAGTCTCTGCACTGAAAACTTATATAAGTCTTTTCTAAGAATGCATGATCATTAGGAGAAAATTAATCTAAATTAATCTACACATGCATAATTAAGCATTGTCACATTGCACTGATAGTGGAGAGCTACATAAGACCCATGCAATTTTCAAGAGAACAATATCAAACACAGAATTTCTAAGAATATTGTGTAACTTTGTTATCACTATTTACTTCTATTCACTTCTATTCAGTGTATGTTCTTCTTATGCTTTCACATGTATTTTCATAGTAAGAAATCACACAACAACAACAACAACAACAACAACCTGTGTTTTTATAGATTGATAATGAAGTACTCATTAGATGGAGAAAAGATGCAGAAACCAAGATCAACTAGAGCATTGAAGAACTGTATATTTTTATTCCTCCCTTTCCTTCTCGTCCCTTCCCTTCTCTTCACATCCCTCTTCACCTTCCCTGACTTTGTTTCCCTTTTCTCTTCCCTTGTATCCCATTCTTTTCTCTTGTTTCACTTCCCTCTTGTCTCCACTTTGCATCCCCCAATTTCTATCCATTTACTGAATATTATATAAGTATGATTATATTTCCCTTATTAATTTATTATGTTTTTACTTATTAACATTATTTATTTATTATTTTAAGTATAAAACAATTACCAAATTGTCCACAGTATACTTAATTAAAGTGTGAACTTCATAGGAATGTGTTCATTTAGTATGTGTCAGGTATTGTGACAAATATAAGAATGAACACATATCACCTCGAACATAACAAAAAAGGTAATAATTATGAAATAATCCTACAAAGGTAGAGTATCAAGTCATAAGAGCAATATAAATTCATATTACTACCAGAACAACTTATGTATTTTTGGGATGAGTCTACAAATAAGTGGAATGTCTTACTCCCACTTTTAATTATATGAAAATAAAGTCTACGACAGACAATGTAGCCAAAGCCTGTAATCTCAAATCTTGAGAGATCATAGTGAGAGGACTCGCTGAAGGAATTCTCCATAAAAGCTCCATAAAAGAACTGCACCTCCTACTGAATTATCTGACTGGATGATTAGAACTTGACAAAGGAGCACATTCTATTCTTGAGTCTAACATTATAATTTCTATCGACTCTCCTAACTTCACAAAACCATGTAAATCTTCCTAAAACCACTTAAATACAATCAGAAATTCCATAAAATCATTAACTCATCTAATAGCATTGTCTTAAGAACATTTATCCTCAGTTTGAGCTGCAGGATACTTGCCAAATCGTGTGGGCTATCACCCAGGATATATTCACAACTCGTTAGAGGCAATGATGGTCTCCTGGTGTCTACTCATACCAAGCCAAGTAAATGAGGGTAGCAATGTCAAACATGAGAATAAACATAAGTAGCATGAAGTGATTCTTGGATGAAGTCTCAGTAGCCCAGGAAGATAGTAGGCAGTCTCTAGGAAGCTAACTATTTCATTTCTTCATACATGTTGTCCACCGTATGTGTAAACAGACATCTACTTTCCAATGAACTAAAGGACTAAGAATGCTGTTGTTTAGTATCAGAGGTCTACAGCAGAGTTTTCCACAATTTCCTGTAACCTACCTACCTTATATATCTAACAATGAATTTGAACAATAACTTGATTTAAAACTTTCTTTGTTGTGTAACTATAAAAAATATAATCAAAGTATTACAATGTTGAATCATGGAACTTAATCTAATCTAAAACTTTTGTTTCTGGGTCATGTCTCTCGTATTTGACCCTAGGAAAAATTACCTTTAACTCTTTTAAAAGTGAGTGTTTCTGTTTATGAGTTTGTTCGTTTTGACTTTTAAATTGGCTTTTCTTCAAATATATGTGAAAAACTTACTCATCCAGGACATTTCTCTTTTCAACAAAGATCATTAAAGAAAATCACAACGTATTAAAATATACAACTGTGGAGCATATTCCTAATGAATATATCTATAAAGCACTCTCCTTATATGAGACTGAGGGAACATTTCAGAAGAGTGGGTGGAAAATTGTATGTGTCACATGGTTAAAGAGTTTGCTATAAAATATATCTACTTGTAATGTCAGCAGGGGTACTCACATAGTATCAACAACATGCTTTCCTAAACTTAAGGTAAAGATGACAATAGAAATGACCAACAGAGTGAATTATAGGCAATTAAGGAATCTTCGGATGGGAGAAATATTCTTTCCCATAGAAGAGCACATAATTTAGGTATCCAGTACTAAAATATCATATCTGAATATACATATAAATATAATATACATACATATAAATAACTCCCTGTAATCCACTAAGCAGTCATTTTTTAGGGTGTTGAGCTTTAGCCTCTGTGAAAGAGCTTTTCTTGAAAGTAAGGTGGAATTAATGAAGCAAGACACCCAGGATCAACCTCTGTTGTTCACATACACAAGAACATGCATGCACATGTGGACATACTTATATGTACCCTCCCATCTACACACATATACAGAAAGGAAGAAACTTAGTGCCTTAAAGGCACAATAGTAATATATATTTAGTACTACATATGATGATTACTATAGATTAGTATGAGATTAAACCATATTTTCCAAACACATTTTTCACGAATTGTTTCTAAATAGGTTACTAATAAAACTTCAATACAAAGCTAGAAATATGAACAGTGGGTGAGTGATAAAAGTGTTTGGAAAATAATGCAATGTTCCTGACAAATTGATATAAATCAGGATGCTGGGAAAGGAAAGTCTTCAAGCACCTAATGAAAAGAAAATTGTTTGGTGACTAACTTCTGTAAATTGCTTCAAGTTTTACATCCTTGCAAGCATACATTTTTCCTGTCAAGTGACTCATTCCTGTTTAATCAATCCTAGACCTAGGTCAGGGACTAAGAATAACTCTTTAAAGAGGAATAGTCCTGTGCACCTTATTGAGAATTTTAACATGCATAATAGCTATTATTTCAACAAGGAATCCTGTTAGCTAAGCAATAATTTTCTTACAGTAATTTTACCCTTGTAAATTGCTCAGTATGAAAATTAGTAATATGGTGAAAAGCATGGGTATATAAATAATTTCATTGAATTTATGAGCTATAATGTGGAATGTGTTACCAGAATTTCTTGACATGCAACAATTATAGAAAGAAATATGCTCACAGTTCATCCAAAGCCTTTTACAGGAGGATGTGTACATTATTGGTGCATTACATGGTCAGGAGTGGAAGAAAATCTATTGGCTATGCAGTCGTTGTATGGTATTAGAATGTATTATATCTATATAAGTCCTCCACATAATTATTGTTTTTGTTACATTTTGTATTCTACAAGTGCCATATGTATAATCTATCCTAAACTAAGATTATATAGGGGATAGAGAGATGGCTTAATGTGTTAAGGTTCTTACTACTAAGCTTGATGACCTGTTTGATCACTCATGGATGGAAGAGTAGAATCAAATAAGATTGATGCAGCTAAGAAGTGCATGCTAACAGGAAACAAATATAGATCTCTCCTGAGAGACACAAACTGAGCATGTCAATACAGAGGTGAATGCTATCAGCAAACCACTGAACTGAGAATTGGACCCCCTTTGCAGGAATTAGAGAAAGGACTGAAGGAGCTGAAGGGGCATGTAACCCCATAAGAACAACGATGCCAACCAACCTGAGCTTCCAGGGACTAAACCACTACCTAACATGGTGTGACCCAAGGTTCCAACTGCATACGTAGCAGAGAATAGCCTTTTTGGGTCACCAGTGGAAGGGGAAGCCCTTGGTCTTGTCAAGGTTGGACCACCAGTGCAGGGGAATGTTGGGGGGTCGTGGTAAGGGGGGTTTGGATAGGGGAGAACACTCTTATGGAGTAGGAGTAGGAGATAGGGAGCTTATGCACAGGAAACCAGAAAAGGGAATAACATTTAAAATACAAATAAAGAAATATATCCAATAAAAAAATCAACTTTCTCAAGTTGTCCATAAACCTTCACACATATACTATAAGCATGTATGTCACCATTACTAAGAGATGTGAAAAGAATTATAAAAGAACAAATTCTTTCCAGGTAGCTATTACTCCTCTTCCCACACTGTGAGAGCATGCCAATATGCAGAGCTCCTAGTGATTTAATTGAGACCTCTCTTTTTGCCCTGCAGCCATTTCATCATGTCTATTTAGAAAGTAGTTTTTTCACCCATTCCTAGAGTAAATAGATTCCCGGTCTTTGGACTGGAGCTGCTGAGAATTAGCTTTGTTGAACAAGTGTTCCTGTCTATAATTCAAATGAGTACAAATGCAAGGAATTTTTATGAGTTTTATAAGTTATTAAACTCTTCTCATAAAACAGGCCTTCATAGTAACAACAACAGTGATTCGTCCAAAGAGTTCAAAATTTAATATACTTTATGGAACCTCCAAGGTGCATTAAAATCAAAGAGAATGTAGACATTGATTTTAGTTTAAGAAATTTGGTGGCTGCTGTGCTATTGACAAGAAAAATATACATAAGGTAAAATAACAATAGAAAAATAGCCTTAAAATTGAATTTAATGCAATGTCTTCCTTGATTGCTTTCATATATATATATATTTTCTTCTTATTATTATTATTGTATTTTTTTACTTTTAAGAATCACTGTGAGACAATTTCAGTTGGATATAAAAGAATTATGTTCATATTTGAATTTTATAGTTTGGCATTAAAATTTATCTAATGATGGTTTTCAATAAGAATAGTGCTTATGCATGAAATGTGATAATGCTGTTGAATAGGGCAGAATATTCTAATTTTTATGTTAATCGTACACTTGAAAAGCTTAATAGAAGGTCATTAATACAAAATTATGACCCTTGGTTCCCATAAAATCATGTAAATGACTGAAGCCTAGTTAAAATAATTATTTCTAAAGATCTTGTTTTTGAAAAAAGAAAACTGAGGTAGAGACAGTACTGATCAGATTCAATCACATGGGAGACATGGGCAAGGATATTGGTTTGTGTGTAATCCCAGCATCCCACCCAGGTTGAAGTGAGAGGTGAAGACAGGTGATTATCTAAAAATCTTGCAGGCCTGGAAGACAGTGAAAAAGAGAAGAGATTGTGTTAAATGAGACTGAAATAGAGAACTTACACCTGGATTTGCCATGTGACACTAACGTGTATGCCATGGCCTGCCTGTGACTAACGGGGGGCATAAATAATGAAAACGTCACTTGTGCCTCTCTCTATACTGCTTCTTGTTTATTGTTGAGATACTAAAGACTTAGCAGATCTGCAGTCTTCTTTAGCCCGCAGCTGTATCTGGGCTGATCTCCACCTTGTTCCTCTTTGGACACAATATAACATAACTGAAAATTTCCATTCTTCTTTCTTGACTTAATTTTAAATAACCACTGATATAACCTTACTAATAAAAAAGATTAGGGGCTAGGGAAGTGACATATTACAGTTCTGTGCTTGGATCCTCTACTAATGATAGGTAATGTTTCTAAGCCCAATTCTGTGAAAGTAAAGGCAGGAGGATCCATAAGGCTTTTTGACTAAATGGATTAGCCAACTTCTGAAATTGTCTTTAGGATTAGATTCTTTCTCAAAAATAACATAAAACACAACCGAGAAAGACACTGAATATTACCAACATATACACACAGACTCAAACACAGACACACATGCACACACACACACAAACACCCACACACACACACACACACACGTGCACACATGAACATACATATACTTAGGTGGTGGGGCAAAGTGAGTATTCTTTATTTATTAAAATGGAGACATTAAAACAGAAGGACTCATTTTCCCCTTAGCTATTTCTGCATCTGTGTATGTCACTTGAAATCTGAAAACCATTGTACTTCCTTGTTCCAAGTCTAGTTTATGGGTACAGAGCGTCAGAATCAAACAAGAATTTACTGAGTGAGCTTTAAATTAGAAAGAACCATGGAAACCCAGGAGATGCTGAGAGCCTGGTAATTACTGATTCCTCGAAGCTGTGTGCCTCAATAATAAAAATAATTCCAAAAGGACTGTCTCTCCCCAGTGGGGAGGAGTAAGGTTGACAGCCTATACTTATTCAGTCCAGAATGGTATGTCCATCAATTCTATGATTCTAGAAGCCAGGAAATATTTTGTAGTGCCACTGATGCTCAGATGAAATGGAACCTCAGGGAAAAGCTGGTCCTGATGTCAGCAAGGGAAGCAGCAGCAGCAACAGGAAAAGTCTGCTGCATGCCAGATCAATGAAACAGACATTCCTTCTGAAATTCCCTTTTTATAGGAACAAGATAATGCTGCTCACAATTTGGGTGGGACTTCAGGACAATCAGGAAACTTCTTTAATCAAAACTCCATACCTAGGAGATTCTAATTTATGGCATGTAGACATTAAACCAACTTTCTTTTAAAAAATTCTAAGTATCTGATATGGCTGGACAGAATGAATTCTACTCATTGAATATTCTAAACAGTATTCAATACGACTCACCTTTCTTTTGACAACATGTTCTATAACTATATGTCCACAAATTTAAATAGAAAAAAATTAGCGAATTGTCAGGATAGGTTTATAGGGTATATCACTAAGTCCTTCTCAGGGACATAAAAAGGAACATAGCAACAGCTTACATCATCATTTACATCATTATCTTGCTTACCAGATGTAGGTGACCTAGCAGCTTATAATATGACTGCTCAATACCCTGCCCACTCAGCTCTCTCTCTCTCTCTCTCTCCTCTCTCTCTCTCTCTCTCTCTCTCTTTTTTCTGATATGTATTGCAGTGCAGCAACATGATGCTCTGCAATATGGTGGGTCTAGAATAAAATCAAGATTATTTGGGGGCACGGGAAGCAGGGATGAGAAGGAAATTGGGGGAGAGAAATAAAGGGGACAGGGAAGGACAAAAAGAGAGGAATGAGAGGGAGAAGTGAAAAGGCCAGCCAGGGACTTGTGATGGGCAGAGAGGGAGGGGGAAGTGGGAGAGTCCAAGGAGAGAGATTCAGAGGGAGGAGCGAAGAGGCCTTTTATTGCAAAACAGACTAGAACATAGATTTTTCTAGGTAACTGTTGGACTGAGCCTACAAAAATAAATGCTAACATTCCTCCATTTAGATTTAATTAGAAATAAGAAACTAGAAAGAGGTAGTGGTGAAGCAGGAATAAGGTCAAGTGAACGTTAGCTACTTGCTGCTGACTTTGCGGATTTGTTTTGGAAGAACTTAAGAAAAAGGGACTGAGGATATTGGTCAACTTCTAGGGGAGTTGGTTGTCCAGGTTCTGTGAGACTATCTGTGGTTAGGAAGCTGTTGTCACAGTAGAAACGTCTGTGAGAGTAGAGTGGAGTAGCATCTGTGAGATTCTTCTCTTTAGCTGAACCAGATGTAGATTTTGAGTAAATGTCTGGATTTAGCAAGATACCCCCCGCTCTCTCTCTCTCTCTCTCTCTCACACACACACACACACACACACACACACACACACACACACACACACACACGCACGACAGACACACACACACACACACACACACACACACACACACACACACACACGAGTAATGAGACAAATATAGTTTTGGGAGAAAAAACATTTCTTAGGTATACATTCGAAACCTTGAAATCTTGGTTGCTGGAGTGAGGGGTCCCAAAACCAGGGAAGTGGAGAAGAATCCTATCCTCTGAATTAGACAACATGTTGGAGCTTAGGCTATTGATGGGCATGTCTACTTAACTTGATGGAGTCTATTTGGTCTGTGAGAGGTAGATCTGCATGGGTTTCCTGTAGCTTATAAGTTTACAGAAGAGGTAAATTTGCTAATAGCATAGACAGTCTTTATGTTGAGCATAATGAAAATAAAAACCTTTTTATAGGGCAGAAGGGTCAAGCAGAGGTTTTTCCTATCTATCTAGAAGACTGGAAACACATTAATTTAGCATAAAGAGCAACATTTTCAAGTTTTCATTTAAAATACAATTAAAGGAAATGTAAAAATTTGACTTTGTGGATATTATAGTTGGTTATATAAATTTAGGATGAGAAACACCTTAGTCTGTAGTTAAAAAAGGAAAAGTAAATTTGTCACTATGAGATTTGATATTATAGATTTAGGATGAGAAATAAATTAAATGTGTATTTCAAAGGTATCAAAGGAAACATAAAACATGAAAGTGGATCACATTGAGGAATGTTTTATTAGAGTCGTAATTTATCAGAACTCTAATAATATTAGGATTTTGAACCTTTGAAGTCTCCATATGACATGCATAGCAAGGGGGGAAAATCTGAAGCATTTTAAATCTTAATTATTTACCAGGAGACATAGGACTACAGTCACTGTAAACAGGTGCCTTTGCTTGCTTGCTTGCTTGTTTGTTTTCTGGTAAGGTAGTAGAAAAGGTTATATCTATAAAAGATATATAAACTTGTATATCTATTAACACTAAGCTAGTAAGCAAGGTAAATCTTCTAGCCTTTTTGATAAGAGATATGGTTGTTTTAATTAGTTAAGCAATTGACTAATGATCTAATATGGGGGTGGATTACTTTGGCATAAGGAACTAGAAGTCTTTTTTTTCTTTTTCTTTTTTTTTCCTTTCTTTTGCTCTTACACTGTAGTTTGTTTTGCTGCCAATGTAATCATGTAATCAGAAACCTGGGAAGAATAAATTACAATCTAGATGTCATATATGAGTTAAAATCTCAAAGGTCAGTCTATAGGCTAGTTTCTAAACAGTTCTTCAAAATTTCTGGCAATCTGACTATCAGGCTGAGAAGATGAGAAGTGGAAGAAAAACATAGGTTTAAGCAATATGAGACATTTAACTTTCCATACATCCTCTGTCTCCATTTTAGGCCAAGCCCTGGCAGTAAGCAAGGCAATGGGCCAAAGCAGCCTTTCTCAGTGCTGATCTTACTATAAATCAAGAAAGAATCCTTTGTTGCTGCGCACATACCTTCTTGGAGAACTGCATGAGGAGGTGGTCATTGTGAGGATTTGGCAGTCTCATTCTCTCATAGTAAGTTTTAACATTTAAATTTGTATTTAGCAGCTCCCTGACATGATTAATAGCTGACATCTATTAAGCATATCTGAGTTAGGAAATTTGTCACTGTTTTTGATTTTTTTATATCTAGCAAACAAATGATTACATTACAACTTAATGACAGCAGCAAAAATAAGGCTAAATATATCTTTAAGGCAGTGATTAAATTTTAATGTAAACTTTTTAAATTTATTAATCTTTTGTATTTCTTTACATTCAAATATTATTTCCCTTTCCAGTTTCCTCTCCATGAACTCCCCACTCCATCCCCCTCCAATTTGTTTCTAAGAGGGTGCTTCCATATCCACCCAAGCACTCCTACTTCACCCCTCTAGCATCTCCCTTTGGGACATCTCACCTCAACAAGAACACTTATGCCAGATGACACATTCTTCTGCTACATATGTAACAGGAAACAAGGACCTGCAATGCACAAGCTTTGATTGGTTGTTTAGTCCCTGAGAGCTCTCTGGGTTCAGGTTAGTTGATACTTTGTTCTTCCTGAAGGTTGCAATCCTCTTCACCTCCTTCAGTCATCCCCCTAACTCTTCCACTGGGGTCACCAGTCTCAGCCCAATGGTTGACTGTTAATATCTGCATCTGTCTTAGTTAGGTGCTGGTCAAGCCTGTCACAGGACAGCCATACAAGTATATATCGGCATCAGCAATAGGTAAGGAGATGGTGTCTGTCTGCAGATGAATGGATCCCACAGTAGGGCAGTCTCTGGGTGAAAGCCTTAGTTTTTATTCTATTTTTCGTCCCTGCATTTCCTTTACATGGGAATAATTCTGCGTTAAATATTTTGAGATGGGTGGGTGGCCCAATCCCTCCCTTGGTGGCCATGTGTATCTAATAGAGGTTGACTCTTGAGATACTGTCTTCTGATTGTTGGGTATTTCTCATGATGTCATTCCCATTGGGTCCTGGGAGCCTCTAGTATCTCTGGCCTTAGGGTCTTTTATTGTTTTCCCAAGCACCCCCACCTCTTCACTGCCTCTTATTTATGTTTGAACTCCTAGACCTCTAGACTTCTCTCCTGTCTCTTCTAATACCAAGTCTTGCCCCCTCCTGTCCCCCGCTCCCCTCTTCCACCCAGGTTGCTCCCTGTCTCTGCCTCCCATGATTATTTGGTTTCTTTTTCTAAGAGAGTTTGAAACATCCACCCTTTGGCATTTCTTCTTGTTAAGCTACATATGGTCTGTGAGTTGTATCATGGGTTTTCTAAGCTTTGGAGCTAATATCCACTTATAAGTGAGTACATGCCATGTATGTCCTTTTGGGTCTGGGTTACCTCACTCAGGATGATATTTTCCAGTTCAATTCATTTGCCTACAAATTTCATAAAGTCATCATTTTTAATAACTGAATAATATTCCATTGTGTAAATGTTTTACATTTTTCTGTGCCTATTCTTCCAGTAAGGAACATCTGGGTTGTTTTCGGAATCTTGATATCACAGATAAGGACTCTATGAACACGCGTCCTTTTATATGTAGTAGCATCTTTTGGTTATATGTCCAGTAGTAATACAGTTGGGTATTTAGGTAGAGATGTTTCCAATATTCTGAGGAACCACCAGATTTATTTTCAACAGGGTGGTACCATCTTACAGTCCCACGAGCAATAGATATGTGTTCCTCTTTCTTCATATCCTTGACAGCATCTACTGTCACCTGAGTTTTTATCTTGGCCATTCTGATTGGTATAAGGTGGAATCTCAGAGTTGTTTTGATTTGCATTTTTCTGACGTCTGAGGATGTTGAACATTTCTTTAGGTACTTCTAGGCCATTTGAGAATCTTAAGTTGAGAATTCTGTGTTTAGCTCTGTATCCCATTTTAACTTGGGTTATTTGGTTTTCTGGAGTCTAAATTCTTGAGTTCTTTGTATATTTTGGATATTTTCCTTATATTGGATGTAGAGCTGGTAAAAAAAAAATTTCTACTCTTTACTTTGCATTTTGTCCTATTGACAGTGTCCTTTGCCTTACAGAAGCTTTTTAGTTTCGTAAGGTCCCATTATAATGATTGAGCTTAGAGCCTGAGCCCTTGGTGTTCTGTTTTCTGAATTTTCGCCTGTGTTGATGTGTTCAAGACTCTTTTATACTTTCTCTTCTATTATATTCAGTGCATCTTGTTTTATGTGGAGTCCTTGATCCACTTGTACTTGAGATATGTACAAAAAGATAAAAATGGATCTATTTGGATTCAATGATATGTATCCATTTGACCTCCTTTTGGTTGTCTAAATTGCGCTACCTAGAACTTTATTAATATATTGGATAAGTGAGAAGAGATTGAGCAGCGTTGTCTTAATCCTGATTTTATAAGGATTGCTTCAAGTTTCTCTCCATTTAATTTGATCTTGACTCTTCTTTTGCTGTATTTTCCTTTTATTATATTTAAGTATGTGCCTTGAATTTCTGAAATTTCCAAAACTTTTAACATGAAGGGGTGTTGTAGTTTGTAAATGGCTTGTTCAACATCTAATCGGATGATCACAGGATTTTTTTGTGGTTGTTGTTGTTTCGAGATTGTTTATATAGTGGGTTATGTTGACAAATTTGAATATATTGAACTAATCCTACATCCCTTGGATGAAACCTACTTGATTATGGTGAATAATTGTTTTTATGTGTTCTTGGATACAGTTTGGCAGAATGTTATGGAGTATTTTTGCAATTATATTCATAATTGAAATTGGTTTGAAATTCTCATTGTTGGGATTTTGTGTGACTTAATTATCAGCCTAACTGTGACTTCATGGAATGAGTTAGACAGTATTTCTTCTGTTTCTATTTTGTGAAATAGTTGAAGAAGTATTATTATTTGGTCTTCTTTGAAGGTCTGCTTGAATTATTTGCTAAAATCATCTGGGCTTTTGCTCTTTTGATTGGGAAACTTTTAATGACTCCTACAATTTCCATAGTACTTACTTGTTTATATAGTTATCTGTTCCTGATATAACATTGGTACATGGATTTCATCTGGATTTTCCAGTTTTTAAGTATTAAATCCAATGATTTTTTTGTTTTGTTTTATTTTCAATTTCCTCAGTTCCTGTTGTAATGTTTGCTTTTTTGTTTCTGATTTTGTTAATTTGAATATAATCTCCATGCCCTTTGGTTAGTATGGGTAAGGGATTATCTATGTTGTTGATTTTCTCAAAGAATCAGTAATTAGTTTTGTTGATTCTTTATATAGTTCTCTTTGTTTCTAATTATTTGATTTCAACTGTGAGTTTCATAATTTCCTTCTGTATACTCCTCATTGATGTGTTTGCTTCTTTTTGTTCTAGAGCTTTTAGATGTGCTGTTAAATTGCTATGTAGGATCTCTCCATTTTTTCTATTAAGATAGCAAATGCTATGAACTTTCCTCTTGGCACTGCTTTCATTGTATACTATAAATATGGGTATGATCTGCCTTAATTTTCATTAAATTCTAGAAAGTATTTTCTTTAATTATTTGACTCTGACCAAATTATCATTGAGTAAAGCATTATTCAGTTTCCATGAGTATGTGGGCTTTCTGTTGTTTTTGTTGTTATTGAAGACCAGTCTTAGGCCTTCGTGATCTGATCAAATGCATGAGATTATATCAATCTTTCTGTATCTGTTGAGACTTATTTTGTGTCCAACTGTACAGTTAATATTGGAGAAGATACTGTGAGGTTTTGAGAAGAAGGTATATTCTTTTGTTTTAGGGTGCAGTATTCTGTAGATAACTGTTAAACTCATTTGTTTCATAACTTTTGTCAGTTTCATTCTGTTTATGTTCTGTTTCTATGATCTGTCCATTGGTGAGAGTAGGGAATTAATGTCTCCCACTATTATTGTCGGAGGATCAATATGTGTTTTGAGCTTAAATAACATATCTCTTCTTCCCAAGTCCCTTCTACTCTCTACCTCCTGTGAATATGAAGTTCAAGAAGAAGGAAGACCACAATGTGAATGATTCAGTCCTTCTTAGAAATTGGAACATTTTTAAATGGAGATTTTACTTATTTACATTTCAAATGTTATCCCTTTTCCCAGATTTCCCCCAAACACCCTCTTCCATGCCCCTTTCCCCTGCTTCTATGAAGATGCCACCCAACCCACCCACTCCCACCCCAACTCTTTGTCCTGGCATTCTCATACACTAGGGTATCAAGCCTTTGCTGAACCAAGGGTTCCTCCTTCCACTGATGCCTGACAAGGCCATCCTCTGCTACATATGCAGGTGATTCACATGTCTCTCCTTGTGTACTCTTTGGTTGTTGGTTTAGTCCCTGGGAACTCTGAGGTAGGACTGGTTGGTTGATACTGTTGTTCTTCCTGTGGGGTTGCAAACACTTTCAGCTCTTTTTATTCGTCCTCTAATTCCTCCATTGGGGACACTGTGTTCAGTCCGATGATTGGTTAAGAGCATCTGTCCCTGTATTTGTCAGGCTCTCTGGCAGAGTCTTTCAGGAGACATCTATATCAGGCTCCTGTCAGCAAGCACTTCCTGGCATCAGCAATATGTCTGGGTTTGGTGTTTAAATATGGGATTAATCCCCAGTTAGGGCAGTCTTGAATGGCCTTGCCTTCTGTTTCTGCTCCACACTTTTTCTCCATATTTCCTTTAGACAGGAGCAATTCTGGATTAAAAATTTGGAGATGAGTGGGTGGCCCCATCTTCCAACCAGGGGCCTTGCCTAACCTCTGGCTATGGTTTCTACAGGTTCACCCTCTGATTTGTAGGACATTTTAACTAACTTAATTCCTGTCCAGTCCTGGGAGACTTTTGATTTCCTGGAATCTGCGACTTGCTGGTAGCTCCTCCCAGATCCCCATCCCCCATTGCTACATATTTGTCTTCCTGACCCTCTGTGTATAATCACTGTCTCCTTCCATACATGATTCTGTCCACCCCCTTTTTTTTACTCCCTGTCATCTTTTCCTCCCAACTCCCAGCCATCCACTACCTCCCATGAGTATTTTGTTTGCCCTTCTGAAATGGACTGTAGCATCCACACTTTGGTCTTCCTTCTTGAGCTTCATATGGTCTGTGAATTTTATCTTGGGCATTATAAGCTTTTGGGCTAATATCCACTTATCAGTGAGTGTATACCATGCCCCTTCTTTTGTGAATAGCTTACCTTACTCAGGATGATATTTTCTAGTTCCATTTTTTGTAATCCATTTTTGTAATAATTTCAAAAAGTCATTGATTTTAATAACTAAGTAGTATATATCGTATAAATGTACCACATTTTCTATGTTCATTTTTCTTCTGAAAGACATCTGCTTTCTTTTCATATTCTGGCCATTATCAATAAGGCTGTTATGAACACAGTGAAGCATGTTTCCTTGATATATTTTGGAGCATCTTTTGAGTATATGTCCAGGAGACATATACTTGGTATTATGTCCAATTTTCTGAAGACCATCCAGACTAATTTCCAGAGTGGTAAAACAGCTTGCAAATCTACCAACAATGACCGAGTGTTCCTCTTTCTCTGTATCCTCGCCAGCATCTGCTGTCACCTGAGTTTATGATTTTAGTCATTTTCACTGGTGTGAGGTAGAATCCCAGGATTGTTTGTTTGTTTTTTGTTCTTTGGGGGTATTTTTGGGTTTTTTTGTTTGTTTGTTTTGTTTTGTTTCGTTTTGCATTTCACTGATAACTATTGATGTCGAACATTTAGGTTCTTTTTGGCCATTTGAGATTTTTCAGTTGAGGAATCTTTGTTTAGCTCTGTACTCTAATTTTAAAATAAGACTATTTGTTTTTCTGGAGTTTGACATTTGTCCCTCTGGCTGTGGTTCAGACTCTTACACACTTTCTATTCTGTTAGTTCCAGTGTATCTGGTTTTATGTTGAGGTCCTTGATCCGCTTGGACTTCACCTTTTACAGGGTGATAAGAGTGGATCAGTTCGCATTCTCCTACATGCTGACATCCAGTTGAACCAGCATCATTTGTTGAAAATGCTCTTTTTTTCCCCTGGATGCTATTAGCTCCTTTGTCAAAGATCAAGTTAACATAGGTGTGTGGTTTCATTTCTGGGTCTTCAAATCTATTCCATTGATCTACCTTCCTGTATCTGTACCAGTATTCTACAGTTCTCATCACTATTTCTCTGTAATAGGGGTTGAGGTCAGAGATGGTGATTCCCACAGAAGTTCTTTTATTGTTGAGGATAGTTTTCACTATCCTGGATTTTTTTCTTATTCAAAATAAATTTGAAAATTACTCTTTTTAACTCTATAAAGAATACAGTTGAAATTTTGATAGGGATTGCACTGATTCTGAAGGTTGCTTTTAGCAAGGTGGCCATTTTTACTATATTAATCCTGCCAAACCATGAGCCTGGGATATCTTTCCGTCTTCTGAGATCTTCTTCAATTTTATTTTTTTCAGATACTTGAAGTTCTTGTCATACATATCTTTCACTTGCTTGGTTAGAGTGGTATTTTTCATTATTTGTGACTATTGTGAAGGGTGTCATTTCCCTAATTTCTTTCTTAGACTGTTTATCTTTTGAGTAGAGGAAGGCTATGGATTTATTTGAGATAATTTTCTATCTAACATCTTTGCTGAAGTTGTCTATGAGATTTAGATGTTCTCTGGTGGAACTTTTGGGGTCACTTACGTGCAAATAGTGATATTTGGACTTCTTCTTTTTCAATTAGTATCCCTTTACCTCCTATTCTTGTCTAAGTGCTCTGGCTAGGACTTCATGTACTATATTGAATAAGTTGGGAGAGAGTGGGCAGCCTTGTCTAGTCCCTGAATTGAGTCAAATTATTTACAGTTTCTCTCTATTTTGTTTGATACTTGCTACTGGTTTGTTCTATTTTCGTTTGACTATGCTTAAGAATGGGCCTTGAATACCTGATCTTCACAAGACTTTTAATATGAAGGGGTGTGGAATTTTCTCAAATGCTTTCTCAGCATCGAATGAGATGATTGTGTGTTTTTTTTTCCTTTTGAGTTTGTTTGTATGGTAGATTATATTGTTGGATTTCTGTATATTGAACTACCCTTTCATCATTAGGATGAAGCCTACTTGGTCAAGATGGAAGATTGCTTTGATGTGTTCTTGGATTAGGTTTTCCAGAATCTTATTGAGTAATTTTACATTGTTAATTATAAGCAAAATTGGTTTGAAGTTCTCTTTCTTTGCTAGATTTTTGTGTGCTTTTGGTATGAGCATAATTGTGGCTTCATAGAATGAACTGGGTAATGGTCCTTCTGTTTCTATTTTGTGGAATAATTTGAAGAATATTTGTATTATATATTCTTTGAAGTTCTGATAGAATTGTGCACTAAACCCATGTGATCCTGGGCATTTTATTGTTTGGAAGACTTTTAATAACTGCAACTATTTCTTTAGGGGTCATGAGACTAATCACATTTTTCATATATGATATTGCCTGAGAGAATTTCACACTTAGAATATTAGTCAGTAGAGGTATATTTAGAATATTTTTGCTAAGAGCTTAGGTAAAATGAAAGTGTTCATGAAATTACGGGAAAGATTAACCTAGTTCTAGAAATCTTAGCAGAACGATATGAATCAGAAATTTTAAGGATAAAATTGGACTCTGCATTCAGGAATATAAAAATGAGATCTAACATATGTAAAATATTATATTATGGTTGCTTAGTGCAGCATACAAAAATGTGTGAAAATGGAGAAACATTTTAAGTAACATAAAGTAGGATATTGATGGCTTGAACATTAGTGGTATTCATATTTAAGTTACATAAAAATAGAATATTCCCTTTCAGGAAACATTCTTTATAGATGCATTCAAGGATATGGTTACTTAAACATTGCTAATCTGAAGGCAAAACTTTTCTGTGAAACTTATGTGAAAAAAATTAAATGAGAAAGAGACTGAGGATATATTCAAATGCCATATCTACAAAAATATGACATAGATAACAGAGTAATCATCTTAAAAGTCAATTTTTTAAAGACAAAAAAGTAGAAAATTTAATTATAATATGAGCAAATGGCACAGGTAGCAAAATAGCACAAAATAAGGTGTTTCATGATGCCTAAGTAAAATAAAATTAAAAGCCTGTTGAGGTACTACTACACATATCAAATCAAAAGATAAAATTCTCAAGTGCATGTGTGTCTCTATATGTGTCTCTAAATGTTTCTGTGTGTGCACAGTCCTTAATGCATAAATACACCATACTTCTCTATGTTGTATTATATTTTCAATTTTAAGCATTTAGTATTGCATATCCAATTGGCTTGGTCTTCACTGGAGAAGACTATTCTCTCACTCCTTGGATTCATTTGTTGTTTGTCAACTTTTCTGGAGGGTTTACACCTTGTGAGTGTTCTAATGAGCATATATTAGCATGTATATTGTTGTTATCCTCATTCAAATAACATTTAGGCAGCCACGTTGATTAGACTTTAGCAATGTAGTTTTTTTGTCATTTTAAGGAGATGCTATCTCACAGCAAACATCTGGCTCTTACAGTCTTTCTGATCCCTTTTTTGTAATAATCCCTGAGTCTTAAGTGCAAGAGTATGTCATTTACAAATGAACATCAAAATTGAATTTTGAATGGTTGTGTGTGTGTGTGTGTGTGTGTGTGCGCGCGTGCGAGTGCACGCGCGCGCACGTGTGTTTTAACAGTGCACATCTGGTGCAAAGATAAGTTTCTCCAAGAAAGAATGGGGACTATATTTATTAGTAGGTTTAAAAACATACATTTAGAATGTAGTTAGAAGTTCTGGAGGCTTAGCAAATTGTTGTTGTAAATTTTTCCCTGAAATTCATGGATTCATTAGCTCTGGGTCATTGACTAGGTATCTAGTACCAATCATGATTTCCTTCTAGTAGAATAGATGATAAGTACTATTAGAGGACTGTTAGAAAATACCTGGGTATGTATGCCACTGGTACACCATTGGGATAATTACATATGCTGGTCATTGTTCTGACTCATTGGCATCTTAGCTATACAAGACTATTGGTTGCCTTCATCATTTGAAAATTATCATCAGTCCTAGTGGTACTGTGAAAGCTAGCCCTCAACAAAGACGCAGTCAGAACAGTTCAAGCTCAAGGGGCTCTGATACCAGTTTCTGAACTTTCTGCTATCTTTACCAATAGGGAATCAAAAATAGTTAATCCCCATCTGGTACTTCTATCCCACCTTTAATTATTTTATTCCCAGATGAAATACACATATACATTTCATATTTAGAATAAGCCTTTATCATCACTGAAACTGAACTGGTGTCTATCTTCTACACTAATATGTCTATTTCTTAGCTGAAGAACACAATGTCTGGGATGGTCTTAACTCTAATAAGCCAACCTTCAGGGCCATAATTTTAAGATTCTTACTCAACGAGAGCTTCTCCTCTCTCCACCTTCTTTCTTCCCTCATGATTCTCCTCTGACTGAAACCTATGTTTCTCTGGTCAAGTTATTGGCTGTCAGCATCTACATTTACCGATAAAAAATATCTTGGGGGTCTAGGTCACACAGCATCACCTGGCTATTACAGTCTTTGGAAACAACCAGTATTTAGCATAGCAAGAAAAAATATATATCTCAAGAAGGGATACCTCTCGATGGGATAGGTCATCAAAGACCATGGCAATAGCCTATAATGTTTGAAAAGTCTATTGGAATCCCTGGTCAACAACTCAAAAGAGAGCTTCTATCATACCTGGTGTTAGGATTTTGGTGTTAGGAATTTGGTGTTAGGATTTTATTAGATTGTCTTTTGGCTTTTGGAGAAAGCATTATAGGCCCAGATGCGAAGAGTTCATTTTAACTATGTATGTATATTTACAAACTTATATGAATCAATTATTTGAGGTAAGTTGTTAGTAATATGATTCTTTATGAGTTTCTTGGATACTCTTATTAATACTTATACTCATTTCTCATACATATTTCTCTTTCCCCATCGTTTATTAGAGCTCCCTTCTGTTTCCTTCATTTTCTCCAGAAAATTACATATACACTGCTATTTCTCTATTTCCCCAATCTTTACTGACCCCTTCAGGGCCCCCCATTTTTCCTGAATTCTGGATTTGCTCCAGGATATGTACTTATATCTCAAGATTTAGAACTTGAAACCATAGATGAGAGAGACCATGAACTCTTTAACTTTCTTGGTCTAAGTTATGCCATTCAATCTGATCTTTTCTACTTCCAATTATATACATGCAAATTTCATGATTTTATTTTCTTTATACTGAAACAATGTCTCATAATGTATACGTACCACATTTTCACTATCCAATCATCAATAGAAACACATTTAGATTCTTTGCTGTTTCCATTTTCTTACCATTGTCAACATTTCAGCAATGAACAGGAATTTGTGAAATGCTTTGAACATACTCCAATAAACAATATCACTGGTTAATATGATAAATTTATTTTAGCTTTTTGAGAATTCTCCATAACTGATTTTCTGAGTGGATATACCAGTCTGTAATTACAAGAGAATTGAATTACGAATCTCTTTTTCTCATATCTCTTCCTCTTCTCAGTTGTATTTCTGATCTTTGACATTATAATTTGGGTAAAATGATCTCTCAAAATTTTAACTTGCATTCCTCTAACCACTAGGAAGAAAAATTTATTTGGATTATTTTTTAATACATGAAAGAGTTTATTGAGTCTACAGTTTCAGAGGAATAGCCCATGACCATCAGGGCAGGGGTCATGACAGCAGGCAAACAGGCATGGTGCCAGAGCAGTACCTAGGAGCTATATCCTTATTCATAAACACAAAGCAAAAAGTACTAAGTAGGAGGCATGAGCTTTTGAAACCTGCTCATCTCCAGTGACACAGTTTCTTCAGTGAGACCATACCCCCCAATCCTTCCCAAGCAGTTATACAAGTTGGAAATTAAGTATTCAAGCATATGATCTACGGAGCCATTTTCATTCAGATCACCACATTCTACTCCCTGACCTTCATGGGGTTATAGCCATCTCACAATGACAAAAATATTCCGGTCCAACTTAAAAAAAAATTCCTATAGTCTTTCACAGTCTTAAGCCTAGTTAAAAGTCTAAACTCTTCTTTGAGACTCAAGACAATCTCTTAAGTCTAATTGCTTAAAAAATCACCTAGCAAATTATATAATACAACATACAATGCCACCGAATATATATTATCCTTCTAAAAGAGAATAATGAGGGCATAGTGAGGAAATACTGGACCAAATCAAGATGGAATCCGAAGGGCAACCTCCAAATCCTGTAAATATGTATGCATATGTCTTCATTATGCTTGTTGTTCTATTAGCAAATAAGTTTGGTATGTGCCGGTGTATGTACACAAACACAAATACCATATATCCTTTTGAGAACTCTATGTTTAGCAATAAAGCCAACTATTTCAGTGAGTGGCTGTTTTTTGTTTATTTGTCTTTTGACGTTTTATTTTCAATTCTTTATGTATTCTGGATATTAGCCCTCTATCTGGCATATAGTTTTCAAATATTTTGTTCCACTTGTGAATTCCTCTTCTACACATTGCTTACTTCTTTATCTTTCAAGGACCTTTTAAAATAAAATGCCACTGGTCAATTATTGGCCTTAATTTTGACTAATTTGAGTTATATTTAAACATTCATTTCCTACAACTATATTATATAAAAAGGTACTGACACTGTAGGGTATTTAATCTAAGATACCTCCTTGAGTCCCTAAGATTCTCTTCCACAGGTCTCTGGTACATTCTAGGTGCAAACACACACACACACACACACACACACACACACACACACACACACACACACACACACACACAGACATACACATGTCTACCTCCTAGCCTCCAGAGGTTGCCTGTGGTGTATTGCCTTGGTGCTACTTGTTTTTTGAAGCTAATTCAGCTTCTTCAATAGGGGCTTCCCTGGATGGTGAGTCGAAAAATTGCTCAAGTAATTTCCAGATAACCTTCTCACCATTTTACCTGATCAAATAAAGGCTAGAGACTGTGGTTTGGCAATGGAAGGGAAAGGTGGTACTGGAAGTTTTAGACAGGGAGTGAGAGGAATGAGGAATGGGAGACAAGGAGACTGAGGAGAGAGAAGAGGATGGAGGAAGAAGAGGGGGAAGTAAGATGGAGCAGGAGCATGTGTCCTGGAGAAATAGCAAGTAGCAATGGATTTCATAGCTGGGTCATTATAGATGCTTATAAGCCAGCAACCATGTAATTGCTGAGAATTGAACTCAGTATCTCTGGAAGAACAATCAGTTCTCCCAACTCCAGAAGCATCTTTCCAAACAGAATATATGAGTTTTTAAAATATTCCCTTTAGTCTCACCAATGCCTTGGACTGTGATGTGCTTCCCTATGCATTTCAGATTCTGTAAATTTAGTTTCTCTTTTTCTTTCTTTCTGTTGGTTTGTTTGGCTAAATTTTTATCTTATCAAAGAACCAGCTCTTATATTTGAAGATTATTTCCATTGATTCTGTTTGCTTGTTTTTTTTTTTTTTTTTTTTGTCTTTGCTTCTTCAATTCCTGCTCTGATTATTTTTTTACCCCATTTTTTCCATTGACTGGGTTTGGACTCTTTTTGTCCTGACTTTCTGAAGATTTTGTTTGTGTTATTAATACATTTATTTGTGCCTTTTCTGACTTTAAATTATGGAAAACCAAGGCTGAAACAAATACTTTACAGGTTTAAATAAGATCACAACTACACAACTAAAACCATATCTTTCTGGGTGAGAATTCTTTTTAAAGATTAAACAGTTTGTTTGTTGCTAAAATCTACCTGAGGAGTAAATTCATTTGGTATGTGTCAAGTCCCTGGTATTTCAGCCTCTATTTGTAATCAACAGTAAGTTCCTGGTCTAATGGAGATAGCTGTGAGCCTCATTCACTGCTCCTGCCTTTGGTACTGCTTGTAATCCCCATTCACTTGATGAATATCCTTTTCTTTGTTCCTCTCTTTTACTTTGTATACTTTTAACAAGGCATAAATGCCAACTCTCTCTTCCCCTGTGAATACTTTTTCTTCCCCAAAAAAAGAACTTCAAAAAGCAAGTGCAGGGAGAGGGTTCAGCTCTTGAAAAATCTCCAGATTAAGAGAAAGCCAGCTGGCTAGGCTATAGACTAGAGAGCAATCAAATAAAGCTTGCTTTAATTTAATTTGAACAATGAAGGACTACATCTTTTTTGTTATTGTTGTTTTTTGTAGATATCAGAATTTAAAAAATATATAAATGTAGACATATACAATTATAAATTTCCCATGTTAGATTGCTTTCAATTTGCCCCAGAGTTCTTATTTCATTGTATTTCCATTTATATTTTGTAACAGGATACTTTTATTTCTTTCTTGATTTCTTTGTAAAAAATACAATTTGGAAAGGAAAAGAGCACCATTATAATTAATACTGGACCCAAAGCCTGTGTTAAAAGAGTTAAGGAGATTATCATGAGACCTGATATATGGTAGAATAAATGTTTGAATGTTGTGGGTGGAATAAAGGAAGGCACTGCATGCATGTAAGTTTGTCCCTTCAGATAGTTAATGGCCTAAGAAATTTTCTGTCCAAAAAAGCAACAGCAAATCAAAGTTGATAAGAATGTGATTCAAGTGTATTGCAGTTCATGGTTTTATCAACAAGTGGGTGCTGAACCTGGCAATTATGTCTATGTGATGATTCACTATTTCGAGTCATGAAGAATGCAGGAGTAGTCTTAAAACCTATTTCTCAGTTGAAAACAGACACTGATGCCAGATATGTGGCTGAGGAGATCTGCATCTTGAAAGGTTACTGTCTGGAACTATGAAAGTGAACCCTAAACTTTTTGGAGAACCCAATATATTGCAGATGCCAGAATATGTGATGTCCGCATAAAAGTTCTAGAGGACATGGAAGGGAACCATCCAAGAGGCAGAAATGTATTAATGGCATCAAAGCCTGAATGACAGAGCCTGCTAAGACCTTTGTCATTAGACAAGGAACTACATGATTTTGAGTTTTCCCTGCCAAGGATTGTTGAATGGTTGATATTCTTGTGTTTAACTATGGAATGGTGAACATGTAGTCTTCACAAACATACCAGATTTACGTGATAATATAAATCAAATTTAGTGCCTAGTGTACTCTAGACAACCATTCTACAAACTCAGCTGTAGCCAAAGCCTTGTACATCCATTTGTTTAGCCTTAGGGAAAAAAGAATTAATTAAACTTAAAAGTATTACATTATCTGTTATCTTTCAGAAATTTGAAGTTATTCATACAGAAAATAATTCCCACAAAAATAGAAGAACAAGAGCTAATGGCCACCCACAACTCTTCTTTACAAGAAATTGATGGAGTCAGAACCCTTCACTGGATGCATATGGATTGTGAAAGGTATTATGCTTATGGAAATTTTCACTGTCTTCAGTAGGTTTTAATCTCATTAAAAGAAAGGTTATCATCAGGAAATGGGACAGGAGGAATGACAGAATTGGGAAGATAAAAAGTCCTAAATTGTATTATATACCTGTAGGAAATTGTCAAAAATATTTTAAATTTGTTTGTCAAAAGTTGCCCTATTATTTGGGACGATGCCTACATTTTTTACAAATTTCTCATTCTAGCTGGGTAGCTCATTTCACCTGGTAAACATCAAAGGTATACACACTCTTAGCGATTTGAGAAGCAAAAGGATAAAGTAACCACTTTGAGACACATGCTGAGTGAAGCTGTTATGTGGAGAACTACAGGGAGCATTTTGGCTCCTATGTAAAAGACTAGCTTTGAATAGGAACACCTTTCGCACTGACTATTTTAACTGTGAGGAGAAGGGCATCTAGTCAGTTCTAGGGCCCTTTGTCTGAGAGATGAAGTCTTTTTCAGGAGTCCTCCCCAACTGCAGCCCTTAGAATGTTTCCATCATCCCCTCTTCCTTAATGATGTATGATCCATGGTGAGAACTGTGTGGTACAAATGTTCCTGCTATGGCTGAGCAATCCACACTCACTTAGTCATTTACGTTCTGCATTTCGATCAGTTTACTGCTTTCCACTCTGAGGAGTTTCCCAGATGAGAATTGAGAAAGCTACTAATGTTTGAACAGAAAATTAGGAAGTTAGATAACCCACATAAAAGAAAAGAAAATGGCATATGGTATGGAACTTGAGGTGCGGATAGAGCTTTTCAGTGATGGGCTACTTCTCTGTTGCTCTTGTAAGCAATCCTAGTAGACACAATAATCCACAAGCTACTCTTACAATATGTTCTTTGGTCTTATAATTTGGAAGAGGGTGAATAGTTGTTTCTTTTGACTCTCTTACAGTAGATGTAAAAGATAAACTCCAGGGTGGGCTGTGAATTCTATCTGTTCATTATATTACATTATAAAACCAGAAGCCATTCATTTCTAAACCACATAACACATTTGTTTCTTTTTCTTTGAAATTAATACCAAATGATATGTTCTATAAGTTTACTTCTGACTTTGGATAAATTCTAGTGTATCTCAAACTTAGGCTTTACAGAAAAATCCTTTTGTAGCTAAAAACAAACAAACAAACAAACAAACAAAACTTGCTGAATCAAACCTTATGCAAAGTTAGGTAGATAAAATGGTGTAGCTCAATTATATTTTCAAGTTATATTGGCTTTGTTCAACTACACACATGCTCCTTCCTACTGAGGATTTATTTACATAATCTGGATGAAAAATACTCTGTAACACTTTTTGCAGGCCAATCTTAATTACTGCCTCATGTGTTAATCTAATTATCTGCGGACTGCAATTCATAGAATAAAAACTATACCTATGTTGAAAATGAGTAAGGCAGATAAACTGACTAAATTATTGATTGTGGACTATGAGGTGCTATTGGTTCTAGAGCTATGATATCTTGGACTATTTTAATATAGCTAAAGGGCACATATGTGTTTGACCTAACCTATTTTTCACTATATCTTTAGAATTTGAATTTTAAAGACCATGTTTTTTTCTTCCCATCAAAGCAATAGCTAAGAGTGTTATTAAGTAATGTCAAATTCTACACCAGAGTTTTTACTTCTTTCCTATAATCCACCTAAACAAAAGCTCCATCAATGTATATTTTTAAATGCATTGACATATTTATTTATGTGTTTATAGTCATATGACTATAAGTGTGTAAGTGAGTGTGTGTGCACATTTGAATGGCAAACATTTATGTCTGTGAGGAGGGTATACATGTGCTTCAGTGTAAATGTGGAGGACAGTGGATGGTTTCTCTTACGTATCCTTACCTTCTACCACGTTCACATTTTTTAGCTGTGCTACATACATCAGACTAGGTGACCCAGAAGATTTCATGGATTCTCTTGTCCATGTTTTTCCTCCCCTTACTGACATTGCTGATAAACTAAATTGTGCTGAGCATTACAGAGATTGTGTAGATTTAAACTCAGGCCTTTAAGCTTGCATTTTGTCTATTTTGCATATGTAATCATCTCCTTAGTCTTTTGTTTATTTAGTATGAAAGCCATGCAAATATTTCCACAGTAAAATTTTCAATTATTTAACTTAAATCCATGTGTTTTTGTTGCAGTCAAACAAATAAAGGATTTTTAAAAATGATGTTTTTTTTTTATTTTATTTTTTTTTATTATTAACTTGAATATTTCTTATATACATTTAAGTGTTATTCCCTTTCCCGGTTTCCGGACAAACATCCCCCTCCCCCCTCCCCTTCCTTATGGGTGTTCCCCTCCCCACCCTCCCCCTATTGCCGCCCTCCCCCAACTGTCTAGTTCACTGGGGTTCAGTCTTAGCAGGACCCAGGGCTTCCTCTTCACTGGTGCTCTTACTAGGATATTCATTGCTACCTATGAGGTCAGAGTCAGGGGTCAGTCCATGTATAGTCTTTAGGTAGTGGCTTAGTCCTGGAAGCTCTGGTTGCTTGGCATTGTTGTACATATGGGGTCTCGAGCCCCTTCAAGCTCTTCAGTTCTTTCAGTTCCTTCAACAGGGGGTCCTATTCTCAGTTCAGTGGTTTGCTGCTGACATTCGCCTCTGTATTTGTTGTATTCTGGCTGTGTCTCTCAGGAGCGATCTACACTTCTGCACTTCTTTGCTTCATCCATCTTATCTAATTGGGTGGCTGTATATATATGGGCCACATATGGGGCAGGCTCTGAATAGGTGTTCCTTCGGTCTCTGTTTTAATCTTTGCCTCTCTATTCCCTGCCAAGGGTATTCTTGTTCCCCTTTTAAAGAAGGAGTGAAGCATTCACATTTTGATCATCCGTCTTGAGTTTCATTTGTTCTAGGCATCTAGGGTAATTCAAGCATTTGGGCTAATAACCACTTATCAATGAGTGCATACCATGTATGTCTTTCTGTGATTGGGTTAGCTCACTCAGGATGATATTTTCCAGTTCCAACCATTTGCCTATAATTTCATAAAATCGTTGTTTTTTTGATAGCTGAGTAATATTCCATTGTGTAGATGTACACATTTTCTGTATCCATTTCCTCTGTTGAAAGGGGCATCTGGACCTTTCCAGCTTCTGGCTATTATAAAATAAGGCTGCGATGAACATGGTGGAGCACGTGTCTTTTTTATATGTTGGGGCATCTTTTGGGTATATACCCAAGAGGTATAGCTGGATCCTCCAGGCAGTTCAATGTCAATTTTCTAGGAACCTCCAGACTGATTTCCCGAATGGTTATGCCAGTCTGCGTCCCACCAACAATGGAGGAGGTGTCTCTCTTTCTCCACATCCTCACCAGCATTTGCTGTCACCTGAGGTTGTATTTCTCGCAGGTGTGAGTCGTCTCAGGTGACGGCAAATGCTGACGAATGAAAATCGATGACAATGAGATACGAACTGTACAACATTCTGAAATCGTCTGGAGAATTCCTCAAGCCAGACATTGGTATTGCAGATCAACCCTCTCTTGAGCATATACCAAAAGACTCTTTTAACACTAAGACTTGCGACTTCCCTATGGCCATCATAACCTTATTAGCCCGAAACGGAGAACGGTGGCACGCTTCGGCAGAGGATGGATGCGAAATGTGAACTGCGGCCGCAATGAATGATTGCTCGGTATCGCGACTTGAAGACGTGCATGTTGTGCGCTCGTTGATGGTGACAGCAGGCACCTGGTTACCTGGATATGACAAATGAGAGCTCAGACAGATGATCAAATATTGATCTTCACTCCTTTCTTCAAAGAGACAGAAGGCTGCCACTGACTGAGAGAACGAACAGACGAAGAGTTACATTCGACTTACCCCGCTGTATGTGACTTGCTGCAGCCGCCCGAACAGATGAGTGAAAGTGCGGGGAATCGCTCACCGAACGACCGAGGCCTGGCACGGAAATACAGAGGGCGGAAGCACTGAGCGATAGACCCGTTGAAGAGTCGGAGAAGAACGGAAGAAATGAAGTTTAGCTATGTACGAAGCGATGCCGAAACGGCTCGGAAACCGAACTGATCGCTGCTGCAAGACTGCCATGGACGACCTGGACTTCTGACACTCATGGTAACGATGAATATCTGACAAGGCGCCGATTGAGCCCTAATTGAACCCCCATTGAACTAGACACGAGAGGAGGGCGTGGTGAGGAGGGTACCAGGAAAGCGCGAATGACACTCGAGAATATGAAAATGTTGAAGTTGACAAAAGTAAAATAAAAGGCATCATTTTAAAATCCTTTATTTGTTTGACTGCAGCTAAAATTGCATGGTTTGGGTATTAATTAATTTTGCTGTGGAAGCGTGACTTTCATATGAAATGAGCAAGACCAGGATGATTATGTGAAATGAACGAAATGCACGAAGCTTGAAGACTTACGGTTGCGTCTACGCAGTCTGCCGATGCTCGGCGAACATCGGCTTTGATGATAAACAGAGGACAAGAATCCGTAATCTTGGCAGCTGAAAATGAAGACGTGAAGGCCAGAGGAAACTCCATGATATCACTGATAACTTCTCTGGTATGAAATGTTTGCCATTCAAATAACACCTTACACTTATAGTCATGTGACTATGAACACCGTAAATAAATATGTCGGTAAAATATGCATTGATGGAGCTTTTTGTTTAGGTGGATTATAGGGAAAATGAAAAACTCTGTTGTGAAACTTGACATTATATAACATGGCTGTTGGCGATGAGGAAGAAAAAAGCATGATGCTGAAATTCAAATTCCTAAAGGCCTCAGTGAAAATGGTAGGTCAAACACGCCTGTGCTTTAACATATTAAAATGGTCCAGGCTATCGTAGCTCTAGAATATGTACCTCATAATCACAATCAGCAATTTGAATAGGATTTATCTGCCTTTCAACATAGTATAATTTTATTCTGGTACGGTCACAGATAATGAATGACACATGAGCAGCAAACGGAGCTGACACTGCAAAAGTGACCCCGAAACATTTTTCATCCAGATATAACAAATAAATCACTCAGTGAAGAGAAGAAGCATGTGTAGTTGAACAATACATCACCTAACTACATAAAATTTGATTCAACAGAGATTGTTGTTTGTTTGTTTGGGCTGATTTTTTGTACAAAGATTTTTCTAACAAAACTAAGTTTGAATACGCAGGTATCAAGAGATAAAATGAAACTTATAGAACATGTCATTTGACATTAATTTCGAAAATGGTATGTCTGAAATGAATGGCTACTGTATAACCGTATAATGGAGCAGATGATGCAGCCCCGCCTGAGTTTGCAACGGAAGTCGAAAGAGAACGACTGTAACTGTATAGACAAAGAACATGTTATGGAAGCCAGCTTCGTGGATTATTGATACTGCTGGGATTGCTTACACAGAGCAACAGAGAAGTGACGAAAACTGTCACTCCATACCATATGCCATTTTCTTTTAACATATTGGTTATCTTTTCTATTTTCTGTTCAAGCGATAGTAACTTCTCAATGCATCTGAAAGCTCTCAGAGTGAAGCGTGAAGCTGATCGAGCTTGAAGACATCAAATGACAGAATGATGTGTTCGGCCATAGAGACATTCTCACCGTAGATGTAAGAGGATGATATTCTGAGGCTGCGATTGAGAGACTCTGAAAGACACAATGGAACGGGCCCTGGACTGGAAGCTAGATGCTTCTCGCAGTTCACGACTTCAAGCGGTGCTACGCCAGGGCCAAAAACTCGCTGATTCTCCGCATAACAACTCGCTCAACATTCAACTCCAGAAGTAACGCTTCGAAGCTCGCTGAAATGTTTACCGGGTGAATGAACTGCAGCGATAATTGTAATCAGGCATCGTCCCAAACTGGGCGACTTTGAACAAACAGAACTGAAGTACGACGATTTCCTACCCATATAATATTTGGGAGCTTTTCCCGAACTCTGTCCCATTTCCTGATGAGTAACCTTTCTTTTAATGAATTAAAATTGCGAACAGTGAAAATTCCATAAACATAATGCCTTTCACCATATGCCTCCGGTGAATATCGGCGCCATTCGGCGTCGCGGCAGAGGAAACTTCAAAATCGTAACGATTTCACTGATAATGACAAAGATGTAGCAGCTGACTCATTCGACGATGCCGATATTCTTGCCTCTGATTCCCTTCCGGCGGGCTTTTATGCAGACATCTCGGCATGCGCTAGCAGGTTGTCAAAGTTCGTTCCGAACGGCTCTTTTCGAAGATCTTGAACTCTCCTCAGCCACGCTATCATCTGTTTTCAACTTTGAAAATAGTACTGAACTACTCACCATTAACCATGTTTCAACAAGTGAATCATCGCCAAGTTCGCTTTACCCGCCTTGATAAAACCATGAACAGCACTGGACATTCTTATCGGCTTTTGAACTGCTGACTAACGGGCAGAAATACGAATGTACACAGCTATTCAAGTATTTATTCTGCATATATCGAGTGCCATGATAATCTCTTAGCTCTTTTAGCTTGCAGGCTGAACCAGTATTAATTATAATGAATATCTTTCTTTCAAGTATGTTTTTGAAATCAGAAAGAAAGTAAAGAAACATCACTGTTGCAAAACATAAATGGAAATACAATGAAATAAGAACTTTCTGGGGCTGAAATGACAATCTAACATGAAAATTATAATTATATACATTTATATTTTGATGACTTATCTAGCAACAATAACAAAAAGATGTGATCCTTCGTGTTCAGATAGAGCCAAACGAAGCTTCTTGTTAGCTCTCTGATCATAGCCTGGCCAGCTAGCTCTTAATCTGGAGATTTCAGGCGACTACACTTGCTTTTAGTTCTTTTGAGGAGAAAAAATATTCACAGAAATTGGCATTTATCTTGCTGATATACTGTAAAGGAAGAACGAAGAGGATGGGAATGAGTTACTGTTTGATGCAGAGCAGGAGCAGTGAATGAATGCAGTAACTCCGATGGTCGAGACTTACTTGTTGATTGAAATGAGGCTGAGTACCGAGGACTTGACATGCCAAATGGTTATCGCCGAGGCCGGGCGACAGAGCTGTTTGATCTTTGAGATTCTCGCGAAGATATGGTTTAGTTGTGTGGTTGACTGAGAGCCTGTGAAATGTTTCGGCCTTCAGTTTTCATATTTGAAGTGTGGCACGAGCCATCAGGACAAGTCTGACAGTCGATGGAAAGATGAGTGGCATCGTCGGGCAGGTGAAAACTGAAAGGCAAAGGCAGAGCAGGCAGAATCGTGGAATGATCTTCGGTTCTTTGATGAATTTATTGAAACAAACCGAGCAGAAAGAAGAGAGAGCTAAATTTACAGATCTGAAATGCATGAAATCACAGTCAGACAATTGAGACTGAGAATATTTAAAGGCTCATGTTCTGTTTGAACCTGGAAGCAGAACCCATTCTTCGAATACTGAGTTCAATTCTCATTATGGTTGCGCTTATAAGCTGCATCATAATGACAACATGAAACACTTACTGCTGTTCTCAGACACTGCTCCCTCTCTTCCCTTTCTTCTCCATCTCTTCTACTGTCACTCAATCTCCTTGTCTCCATTCTCATTCCTCTCACTCCTGATAAAACTTTCCAGTGCCTTTCCCATTGTAGGCAGTCTCTAGCTTACCCCATTTGATCGGGTAGTCTGAGCAGGCTTTTCGCTCATCTGAGAAAACTTGTGAAGAAGCTGGTGCTTTCAGCACCAGCAGCTGCAGGCAGCCTGGGCTGGGAGTAGCTGACAGTGTGGCTGGCTGTGGCTATTGTGTGTGTGTCTGTCAATGTGTGTGTGTGTGTCTGCTGTGTGGAAAGGCTCTTGCCCAGAACTCAGGGAAAGTATCTTAGATTAGGCGTGTCGACACACATACAGCTGCTGGTGTAGAGAAGAATAGTGTTTAAATATAACTCAGAGTAGTCAAAGGTAGATATTGACCGGTGGCATTTTATTTTAAAGATGTGAAAGATGAAATGGCAATGATGACCAGAAGAAGAACAGAGGTGAACAAATATTTGGCTGTATGAGCTATCCAGAATACATAGTAAAACGATCAGAATTCAAACGAAACGGCCGCTCCTGAATAGTTGGCTTTTGTAACATAGAGTTCTTGAGATATATGGTATGTTCCCATACAAACTTATTTGCTAATAGTAACAAACATAATGGTTATATGCATACATATTTGAGCTGATATTCTCGTTATTCTCTTTTAGAGAAAGGATAATATATTCGTTATCTATGTTAACGTATAATTTGCTGGGTATTTTAAACAATTAGACGAAGATGATGTTGATCTCTC